>NW_007166913.1:0-887 GCF_000164805.1 Carlito syrichta
TTTCACAGAGGTTGCACTAGCTTACACTCCCACCAGCAGTGTAGAAGTGTTCCCTTTTCCCACACCCTCTCCAGCAGCTGTTATTTTTTGAGTTGTTGATAATTGCCATTCTGACTGGAGTTAGGTGGTATCTCAGTGTGGTTTTGATTTGCATCTCCCTGATGATTAGTGAGGTTGAGCATTTCTTCATGTGTTTGTTGGCTTCTCGAATGTCTTCTTTTGTGAAGTGTCTGTTCATATCTTTTGCCCATTTTATAATGGAGTTGTTTGTTTTCTTCTTTTCAGTACGTTTCAGTTCCTTGTAGATCCAGGATGTTAAGCCTTTGTCAGACCTAGAGTTGGCAAAGACTTTTTCCCAGTCTGTAGGCTGTCTTCCTGCTCTCTTGATGGTTTCTTTGGCTTTGCAGAAGCTTGTCAGTTTAATAAGGTCCCATTTGTCTATCTTCTCTCTTAAGTCCTGTGGGTTTCGGGTTTTGTACAGGAATTGGCAAAAGCAGGTTTTAAAAGACTATCTACTGAGAATGGTAGCATGTAACAAAACTCAAACAGCAAAGCATATTTTAGGGTGACATTCATATGAAAACTGCCCAAAAAAGGAGGATGGGATCTAAGATCTGAAACTTTGAAACTATTAGAAGAAAACATTGGGGAGATGCTCCAGGACTTTAGTCTGGACAAAGGTGTCTTTAGTTGGACCTCAAAATCACAGGCAACCAAAGCAAAAGAAAATAAATGGTATTATATCAAGCTAAAAAGTTCCTGCACAGCAAACAATAAGTAAAAAGGCAATCAACAGAATGGGAGAAAATATTTGCAACTATCCACTGACAGGGATTGCTGATAACAAAATATTAAAGATTCAACACTCAATAGCAAATAAATAATAA
>NW_007166914.1:0-772 GCF_000164805.1 Carlito syrichta
TAGAGTTCACTAGTTTTTTTTTCACTTTATTTCTAGTTTACTGTGTCACTACACATTTTTAAAGTTGCAGTGACAAATTTTCTCTTTGCACTATGCAGATATTTTTGTATATGTGTGCTCAAACATATCAATACTTTTTATGACTTCTGGATTTTAAATAGCAGTAAGAATCAACTTCCCCCACCTTAAGGCTTTATAGACATTTATTCTAAGATAGTGCCATCTTCCAGACAACACCAAAGCTGCATCCTCACATGGCAGAAAAAATAGAAGGTCTAAAAAGGGGGGCACTAAAATGCTTCTTTCAAAATCTTTTACAGGATTCTGCTTAATCTATTCTTTAGGGCAAAACCCTCATGACTTAATTACCTTCCCCAAGGCCCCATTTCTTAATAATATCACTTTGAGTATTAGGTTCTAACACATGAACTTTAGAGGACCACATACATTCAAATCATAGGAGGCATTAACTGTATGATTCGCTTTCAGGCTGTTGAAGAGAAATTTGCCAATGATCTGTCTAAGTACTCAAATTAGAAGTAAATTCATCATGAAACAAAGAACTTTAGCAAATGATTACAACTATGGTTTCTGCAACTAGATTTCCAGGATTCACGTTTTAAATGTACTTTAGTTAATTAACCTCCCTTTGCTTTAAGCTCCATCATCTTCCCCGGGGACAGCAATAATAGTTTCTGTATCTCATTGCTATTGGGAACATAAATGTGATAATAAATAGGTAATCTAAAACACTGAATTAAGAGAGTTGTCC
>NW_007166915.1:0-529 GCF_000164805.1 Carlito syrichta
CTAGCCTACTCACAAAACTAGATACCTACCTACATAGCCTGCTGGCTTGTCAGCTGCGTTAACTACTTAACTACCTAGCTAACATGTTGGCCAGCGAGCTCACTTAACTCCATGACTTAACTAGCTTGCCACCTGGCTAGTCAGCTGATTTAACTAGCTAACACTGTTTACCTGATTTAGCTAGCCAACTGATTTAGCTAGCTAACACTGTTTTGCAGCAGTCTAGACACCTGACTTAACTAAATGACTTAACTTGCCAACTACCTAAGTAGCCAGATGACTTAACTAGCTGACTTAACTAGCTAACTACCTAGCTAGCCAGCTGACTGGTCAGCTGACGTAACTAGCTTACTTATCCTGCTTGCCAGTTGGCTGGCCAGCCTACTTTACTAGCTGACTTATGTAGCTAGAGTGCTGGCTGATGAGCTGAATTAACTAGCTGATTTAACCAGCTACCCAGCTGGCTAGCCTGCTGACTTAACTAGCTAGCTACCTAGCTAGCTGGCTGGGATGCCAGCTGAATTAACTA
>NW_007166916.1:0-900 GCF_000164805.1 Carlito syrichta
ACTACTGGGACAGCTAGTTGGCTGACCGGTTGCCTGACTTAACTAGTAGGCCAGCGAGTGATCCAACAGGTGAGCTGACTTAACTAGTGGGTGGGCGAGAGATCCAACTGGTCAGGTGACTTAACAAGTCGGCAAGCAATTGAGCCGACTAGTAAGCTGACTTAACTAGTCTGCCAGCAAGAGAGCCGACAGGTCAGCTGACTAAAGTATTCTGCTGGCGAGTGGGCTGACTGGTCAGCTGACTTTAGTCAGCTGGCGAGTGAGCCGGCTGGTTAGAAAACTTAACTAGTTGGTCAGTGAATGAGCAGATGGGTGAGCCAAATTAACTAGTTGACTGTCCAGTGAGCCGATGGGTGAGATGCCTTAATTAGTCGGCCAGTGAGAGAGCCTTTTTTTGAACTGAATAAGTAGTTGGCTGGCAAGCAAGCCGATTAGTTAGCTGTCTTGTTGACTTGTGAGCAAACCGAAGAGTTAGTTGATTTTTTTGCTGGCAAGTGAGAAGACTAGTTTGCTGACCGTTTGGCAGGTGAGTGAGCAGACTAGTTAGCTGAACTGATGAAAAGCCAATGAGGCCACTAGTTAGCTGACCAGGTTGCTGAGTTGCTAGCCCACTAGTTAGCTAAGTAACTAGCTGATTTGCAAGCTGACTTAACTAGATAGCAGACTAGCTAGCTGACTATGTGACTGACAGAACTAGCTAGCAAACAAGCTATCTAACTTTCTTTCTAGCTGACTTTACTAGCTAGCTAACTGGTTAGTTAGCTGGCTAACTGTCTAGCTAATTAGTTAGTTGATTAGATAGCTAACTGACATAACTGTCTAGCTAATTAGTTAGTTGATTAGATAGCTGACTGAAATAGCTAGCTGACAAGCAACCTGACTACCTAGATGACTTAACTA
>NW_007166917.1:0-750 GCF_000164805.1 Carlito syrichta
CTATGCATTGAATGAAAGTTTTCTCACCCTTAGCAGTGAAGGATACACCTACGTCTCTGGGGCCTATCTACAGAATTCTTCTGTCTAGGAAATGAGAAATGTTGGGAGCATTTCTGCCTCCAAGTAGCCCACTAAAATTGATATTCCTGAAGTCCCATGACGTCAGAGACAAGTCTTTTGATTCCTGATGAACCAGCTTTCATGTCATTGTATGTAATGTGTAAACCTGTGTATAAAACTACATTAAAAATAAAACGTGAGCCGGGCTCGGTGGCTCAGCCTGTAATCCCACGCCTTTGGGAGGCTGAGGTGAATGGATTGCCTGAACCCGCGGGTTTGAGACCTGCCAGGGCAGGCGAGACCTTATCTCTACAATAAAAAAATCAAAAAATTAGCCGGGCGTGGTAGCACGTGCCTGTATTTCTGGCTACTCGGAAGGCTGAGGTGGAAGGATCACTGGAGCCCAGCAGGTCGAGGCTGCGGTGGCCGGGAGTGGCCACTGCACTCCAGTCTGGGTGACAGAGTAAGACTCCAATTCAAAAATAAATAAATAAATAAATAAAACGTGGGTTCGTATCACATGTTCCAATGGATTTTATTTGTGATTCTAAAATATGCAATACTCTCAGCAAACTTAAAAACATAATCATGGAATTGAGACCTTATTATGGTAATCTGTGAAGAATTTACCTCTATAGGCTTTATTACATGTGAGTTCATCAGCACCTTTGTAAAAAAAAAGTGTGGGGG
>NW_007166918.1:0-434 GCF_000164805.1 Carlito syrichta
TTGATCATTCTTGTTATGAAAGAGAATCTGTTGTTTTAAGATGACAATGATAGAAATGCATATGAAGTGGACTCATGGCTGACCCTAAAGCATAGTAGAAGAGACTTGGGAAATTTAGCCAACACACGTGTCTACTCTCATGAAGCACACACATTATCAGAAGGCTGGTGCTACACTGACTTCATAACTGAAATTTCACACCAACCTATCTCTTAGGATTTGAGTTGAGTGGCTCATTGACAAGCCCATGTGGCTTTTCCTGCCTGTGTGCTGTTTGGTACTCTGAGAATTTCCAAAAAATTAGATGAAGCCAAAAAGACAAAGAGACCGATTACCTCTTGATAGAGTGTATTGCCAAGGCTTGCAATTGCCCTCCCCTCCCCAAAAAATAAAAAAATGACTTGTCTCCTCTTCACTCATCAGTCATGGTCTTG
>NW_007166919.1:0-1818 GCF_000164805.1 Carlito syrichta
CCCATTGCTATTTTCTAATGTTATATTTCTGTGCGATCTATAAACTCCAATTTTGTATCACATTGGAGATTTGTTATCAGCAGATAACGCTTCAGTAACAGCGTCCTGCTTCCCTTTCTGGTCATGTCCCTTCCTCAGAAGTTGCTCCGTGACACCTTGGTGACTGACTGTCAGTCTGGTATGGCTCCAGGTTCTTCCATACCTGGACACAGCTCTCAAGAGCAGCCTTCACTGGATCAGGCTTAGCTTCTTGATCTCACACCCTCTTCTGTGTACTGGTGTCAAAGAGCTCAATGGAGCTCATTATGGCACAAGAACAAAGGATACAACATATTCACGTCCAAGTGTCTCTATTAATATTCTATGCTATTCTGCAATAGAACTTCAGTCGATGTTTGAACTCCTATGTAGGTTAATTAATCAGGAAACAGGCTCGAATCACTTGACAGTGGAGCCTTCGACCCACTGTGGTTGAAGAAATAGGGAGGAACAGCAAGAAAGAAATTGGGAAAGTTTGACAGGATTGGCCTTCTTTTAAATTATGGGAAATAACATGGAAGATATATTTGAAAGCATTAGAACACTTCACTGAGAATAAAAGACTTCTTTACTTATTTTCAGTAAGCAAACTTTGGATTTTCCCACTGATTTCCGTCCAGTGGTGTCATTAGTCTTTACTTCACTCAGTGTCTTGCGATCATAGGATGACCTTGTGTCGTTGTTCCCTGTATCATCATGCACAGCATTTCTCCTTTATGTTGATCATTCTTGTTATGAAAAGAGAATCTGTTGTTTTAAGATGACTATGATAGAAATGCATATGAAGTGGACTCATGGCTGACCCTAAAGCATAGTAGAAGAGACTTGGGAAATTTAGCCAACACACGTGTCTACTCTCATGAAGCACACACATTATCAGAAGGCTGGTGCTACACTGACTTCATAACTGAAATTTCACACCAACCTATCTCTTAGGATTTGAGTTGAGTGGCTCATTGACGAGCCCATGTGGCTTTTCCTGCCTGTGTGCTGTTTGGTACTCTGAGAATTTCCAAAAAAATAGATGAAGCCAAAAAGACAAAGAGACCGATTACCTCTTGATAGAGTGTATTGCCAAGGCTTGCAATCGCCCTCCCCTCCCCAAAGAATAAAAAGTGACTTGTCTCCTCTTCACTCATCAGTCATGGTCTTGGAGAAAAGGTTCAGGATTACACACCCTTTGGGGCAGACTGGCCTTTGTCACAAGCCTTTGCAGAAATATGAGACATCAACCTGGTTCCCAAGTCTTCCCTCATGACTTTCTGTGGACAGGCGATTACCTAAGCCATTTTCATGACTGTAACCTCTTTAGGTAATCAGCCCGCACTAACTTTCCCTTGAAAAGTGAAGACTCAGTGACGGGGCAAGATGGCGACGGCATAGGTGAACTGGTGAGATTCTCTGAACGTGAGTTCCCAAAAAGGCTATCACTTCGCTACCCCCATTCCCCAGCCCACCACCAACCGCACTGGGGTCAGGCCCGGGAACTTCAGTCCCACGCAAGGCCAGATATTGCGCCCCTCCCCCCACTGCTGCCGTTCTACTCGTGTGTGGAAGTCTCCAGTCCCAGCCCCCTCCAGATCCCTCCCCGGCTGCATTGTCTCCAGCCCGGGCACCCGGCATCAAGCCGCCGGTCACACAGGGAGGCTCTGGGCACCCGCCCCTCAGAGACGCTGGTTCCATTTCTGGCTGAAGTACTCTGTAGGGTTCCAGCACCACTTTTGCCATTTAGAGCCTGCCTTTGGAACTTTGGAGCTCTGGAACTCCGGGTCCACCCTG
>NW_007166919.1:2713-3829 GCF_000164805.1 Carlito syrichta
TATTTTGACTATGATTTTATCATTGAAACTGTTGGTCTAGATTACGTTGGTGTTTACCTTCTGACTTATACTGTTTCTTGATTTTTTGGCCTGTCTCTGTTTAGCCATCAGTATTCTTTAGGGAATCTTTCTTGCCTGTCTTTTTTCACTTCTTCCCAGCCCTGTGTCTCTCTCTCTCACCTGACAGTTGGTATGTATATCAGTTTTCCCTCTTGCACTTCTCTCTTTCGCTTATTTTGACTTATGATTTTATCATTGTAACTGTTAGTTTAGATCACGTCTGTTGTTTACCTTCTGATCTACACTGTTTCTGGATTTTATTGACCTGTGTCTGCGTAGCTATCAGTACTCCTTAGGGAATCTTTCTTACGTGTCTTTCTTCACTTCTTCCCAATCCTGTGACTGTTTTTCACCTGATAGCTGGTATGTATATCTGTTATCCTTCTCGCACTTCTCTCTTTCGCTCATTTTGACTTATGATTTTATCATTGTAACTGTTGGTTTAGATCACGTTTGTTGTTTACCTTCTGACTTACACTGTTTCTCGATTTTATTGCCCTGTCTCTGTGTTGCTATCAGTACTCTTTAGTACTATGTAGCTATCAGTACTCTTTCTTACGTGTCTTTCTTCACCTCCTCCCAGCCCTGTGTCTCATTCTCACCTGATAGTTGGTATGTATATCTGTTTTCCCTCTCGCGCTTCTCTCTTTCTAACTCCCTATTGACCACCCCTTTCTCCATTATTTTTCTCTTCTCTATGCCCCCTTTTTAAATCTAGGGACCAAGACTGCAAACTGCTGAATAGACAGACTGTAAAGCAGAGGGAAAAGTGAACAAAACCAGAAGACCCTCATAAGGAAGAACAGGTCATTGCAGAAGAGAAATAAATGCAACCCCACCTTCCCTCAAAAACAGAATTGAAGAGGGGGAGGGAAAGGGGGAGAGTGAGAAAAATCTACAGAAATGAAGAAAAACCAAAAGAAGAGTATGGGTCTCTCCCAGACGCCTGGGAGAGCAGACACTGAGAAAACTGACTTTGGAATACAAACAATGAAAAGTCCCCAGAATGAAGGGTCTCAAAATGCAAATGTAGATATCAAAACAATAATGAGAGAT
>NW_007166920.1:0-760 GCF_000164805.1 Carlito syrichta
CCTGCCCTTTGGACTTTGGAGCTCTGGAACTCCGGGTCCACCCTGGCTGAGGCACTCAGCGTGAGACCCCAAACCAGAGGACCCAGACATGCAGAGAAAAACAGATCTGCTTAAACTGCCTTGCCATTCTCCAGGCAGAGACTTTCATTGTCCTGCCCACCTATGAACAAACTTTACCTCATTTCCTAAGACCAGGTATTGCAGCGTGCGGGGAAGTTTTGGGTCCCTGCTCCCTCCAGCTCTCTCCCCGGCCCGGCACCCGGCACCGCCGGTCGCACAGGGAGGCTCTGAGTGCCCGCCCCTCAGAGACACCGGTTCCATTACTGGCTGAAGTACTCTGTAGGGCCCCAGCACCACTCTCGCCATTTACAGCCTGCCTTTTGGAACTTTGGAGCTCTGGAACTCCGAGTCCACCCTGGCTGAGGCACTCAGCGTGAGACCTAAGCCAGAGGACCCAGACAAGCGGAGAAAAACAGATCTGCTTAAACTGCCTCGCCAATCTCCAGGCAGAGACTTCCATTGCCCCGCCCACCTAGCAACAAACTTTACCTCAACTCCTAAGGCAACAGTGAGAAAACAGGAGACAAAGCCTCACCCCTATGCTGCAACGAAAAACAAAAGGGAGAGGCTGGAATCGGAGATCACAAAAGTGACTCTAGTCTGATCGCTTATTTTGACTTATGATTTTATCATTGAAACTGTTGGTCTAGATTACGTTTGGTGTTTACCTTTCTGACTTAGACTGTTTTCTTGATTTTTT
>NW_007166921.1:0-807 GCF_000164805.1 Carlito syrichta
TGATAGATGGTATGTATATCTGTTATCCCTCTCGCACTTCTCTCTTTCGCTCATTTTGACTTATGATTTTATCATTGTAACTGTTGGTTTAGATCACGTTTGTTGTTTACCTTCTGACTTACACTGTTTCTCGATTTTATTGCCCTGTCTCTGTGTTGCTATCAGTACTCTTTAGTACTATGTAGCTATCAGTACTCTTTCTTACGTGTCTTTCTTCACCTCCTCCCAGCCCTGTGTCTCATTCTCACCTGATAGTTGGTATGTATATCTGTTTTCCCTCTCGCGCTTCTCTCTTTCTAACTCCCTATTGACCACCCCTTTCTCCATTATTTTTCTCTTCTCTATGCCCCCTTTTTAAATCTAGGGACCAAGACTGCAAACTGCTGAATAGACAGACGGTAAAGCAGAGGGAAAAGTGAACAAAACCAGAAGACCCTCATAAGGAAGAACAGGTCATTGCAGAAGAGAAATAAATGCAACCCCACCTTCCCTCAAAAACAGAATTGAAGAAGGGGAGGGAAAGGGGGAGAGTGAGAAAAATCTACAGAAATGAAGAAAAACCAAAAGAAGAGTATGGGTCTCTCCCAGACGCCTGGGAGAGCAGACACTGAGAAAACTGACTTTGGAATACAAACAATGAAAAGTCCCCAGAATGAAGGGTCTCAAAATGCAAATGTAGATATCAAAACAATAATGGAGAGATTAAAAAGAATTGAGGAGACACAAGAAGAAACTAGGAAGGAGCTGATATCTGAGTTAACAGTAATAAAGAATACGGTGAATGAAATAAATAACAAATTCATAAGC
>NW_007166922.1:0-916 GCF_000164805.1 Carlito syrichta
CGGAAGTAGATTTGTGTGGACAAAAAGACAATGTGTGTTGGGAGGTTAAATCTGCAATTGACCAGAAGCTCCGACAACCGCTGACTAAATTTGGAGATGCGTCTTGCTGGGCAGATTGCGTGAGAGATGGGCAAGTCTCCTCCTATGTCACGTCACTCGCCCAAAAGTGGGAAAGGCCTCTCTTGTACTAAGTCAGTCTGGTCGTGTAGTTGGGGAAGGAACCAGGCAAATTCAGACTTGGCTTGTGGTTGTCTTCCCTTCTTTCCCTGCTGCTTGATTCACTTCTTCCCTTTGTGGGTTTGAAATCTTAGCTTTATCATGCCACACCTGAGGGGTCCACGCATCAGACAAACAGCTGGAAAGTTAGAATGCAGCGTGATGACAATGTTTCCTAAGAGTGTTCTTCTTCTTCTTAAGCTGTTTTCCTCGTCTCACTTTATACCTGTACTGATCTATAAAGTGAGTGGGGAGAATGTGTAGGCTGAGTGGAAGAGCAGGGCCTCAGGAGGGGGAGGAATTCCTCCATGGAAGGGACCTGCAGAGTAAGAAACAGATCTGGGAGCCGAAGTAAGGAGTGGTGAGACATTTCAGTGGACGGAAGTCTGGATACCAAAGGGAAGGATGTGTTTTAAGGAAAGAGTGGATGTCTGAAGGTGGCGGCTTTGTGGTTTTGTGCCCTTGTAACTCCAGCACCTAGAACAGTGCCTGGCACGCAGGAGGCCCTCGATCGACGTGGTCGGAATGAAGTCTTACTCAAAAGTCTGAGAAGACAAAGGACCGATAAATATCAGTGAACGACCAGTAAAGACTTTGTGACCACAGCTTCAGTGCAGTGGAGGTTGTGTAAGCCAGAGTGCAGTGCTGCGCTGTCATGGTTGTTCGTGAACTGAGTTCTAGATGGAGTTGGCAAAGCTCA
>NW_007166923.1:0-769 GCF_000164805.1 Carlito syrichta
TAACCCTGGAAAGTTTTTGGATAGGTGTGAACACCACATTTCCTTCAATTATTGGGAATGAAGCCACCATGTTTTCCACATTTTCAGAGCACTGTACACAAGTCCTTGAAATCTAAGCATTGCTCAGTGGTCAAGGTCCCTCCCATTATGATGTCAAAGTTCTTAGGCTGATGTCACAAATGGCAGTAGTACATGCCTGTTTCCCTGACATGCTTACATCTTTTTATTTAAAAATTAGCCTTTTAGACAATCTACAGATACATTGAAATGACCATTAAGTTCATATCATTTCCTCAGACCTAGAAATTAAAATAAAGAATTTATATAAAACCCTAAATAATCGTGAATAGTCAAAAGAATCCTTATCAAAAGAAACAAATCAGGAGCTATTGCTGTTCCAGACTTCAAATTTTACTATAAGTTTACAGTAATCAAAACAGCCTCGTATTGGTACAAAAAAAAGTACAAAGGTCAATGGATAAGGAAAGAGAATGAACTCCTCAAATTCTCAACCAACTCATCTTTTAAAAAAGCTACAAGACCTACTGGGGAATATAGAACATATTCAGTAAATGGTGCTGGGAAAAGTCTGACCACAAGCACAAGATTGAAACAGGACCCCTAACTATCACCATAACATTAAATCTAAATGGATCAAAGACCTAAAATAAACACCAAATTATAATAATCTTAAAAACTCAAGAGGCACCTTTATGGAAAGTAGGTCCGGGAACTAATTTTTCTCAGAAACCTAAATGTCCATACCTTA
>NW_007166924.1:0-878 GCF_000164805.1 Carlito syrichta
TTCCTCAGACCTAGAAATTAAAATAAAGAATTTATATAAACCCTAAACAATCGTGAATAGTCAAAAGAATCCTTATCAAAAGAAACAAATCAGGAGCTATTGCTGTTCCAGACTTCAAATTTTACTATAAGTTTACAGTAATCAAAACAGCCTCGTATTGGTACAAAAAAAGGTACAAAGGTCAATGGATAAGGAAAGAGAATGAACTCCTCAAATTCTCAACCAACTCATCTTTTAAAAAAGCTACAAGACCCACTGGGGAATATAGAACATATTCAGTAAATGGTGCTGGGAAAAGTCTGACCACATGCACAAGATTGAAACAGGACCCCTAACTATCACCATAAACATTAAATCTAAATGGATCAAAGACCTAAACATAAAACACCAAATTATAATAATCTTAAAAAACTCAAGAGGCACCTTTATGGAAAGTGGGTCCGGGAACTAATTTTTCTTCAGAAACCTAAATGTCCATACCTTAAGAACAAAGTTAGACAAGTGGGATCACATCAAATTAATACACTTCTGCAAAACAAAAGAAACCATCAAAAGAGCAGGGAAACTGCCCAATGAATGAGAAAAACTATCCTCCAACTCAATATCTGACAAAGGCATAACGTCTAGGTACTACAAGAAACCCAAGCCTTCGGAAAAAAACAGAAAAATAGTCCCTTTCAAATGTGGGCAAAATACATGATTGGACACTTTTTATAATAAGAGATATGGGCAGCCAGCAGACTTATGACAATGTGCTCAGCCTCACTCATCATCAAAGAATGCAAATGAAACCACATTGAAATAACACATACCCCCCTGTAAAATGGCCATCATTAATAAAACAAAGAACAGATGCTGGTGAGGATTGGGAAAATAAA
>NW_007166925.1:0-494 GCF_000164805.1 Carlito syrichta
CAGACATGGGGGATTTTAATTCCCAAGAATTGAAGGAAGCAAGGTGTTTACACCTATCCAAAAACGTTTCCAGGGGTAAGTGACCATTCAAGAATCCACTGGGCAATGTAGTCTTTTTGGTTTCAAGCAGAAGTTATTGAGAAGACAGAAAAGCACCCACACTGGGGGGTGTCTGAGGGGTTCCCCACGATGTAGTCTTTTATTACTATGGTCACCGAGATATGTTGGAGTTTGGTCATAGCACAAGATAATAATATTTCATCACTTTCATTGCTTTAACACTTCTGGATATTTTTCATATTATTTTCCAGCCTTTGAGAAGTTTGTCTCTCAGGATTTGAACATTGCTTCACTAACATGAAAGTCAGTTTTCTAGATTTTTCAATTATCTCAATTTTTATATGAATGAGGAGCCCAAATACTTCTTTATAAATCTCCATGTTATTTTGGTTTATAAACATAGGGCTCCCAACGGTCTCTTTTTGTGTGTGTGC
>NW_007166926.1:0-707 GCF_000164805.1 Carlito syrichta
CAACTCATTAACCAACTCATTATGTCAGCTAGCTATCTCGTTAGCCAACTAGTTAAGTCAGGTAGCTAAGTCAGCTAGCTTTCCAGCTAGCTAGCTATGTAAGCTAGCTAAGTCAGCTAGTTCATTAGTTAGCTAACTATTTAACTCACCTACTTAAGTCTGCTACCTAGCTAGACAATTATTAAAGCAGCTAGTTATTTGGCTAGTTAAATAGTTAACTAACTATTGAATTCAGGTAGTTAAGTCAGCTAGCTAATTTGTTAAGTTGACCATTTAAGTCAGCTGGCTAAGTAGTTAAATCAGATAGCTAAGTCAGCTATTTAAGTCAGCCTTGTAATTAGTCGATGGTTAAGACAGTTAGCTAGCTAGTTAGCTAACGGGTTAAGTCAGTAGGTTGAGTGAGGTAGTTAGCTAGTTAACTAATGGGTTAAGTCAGCTGGTTGAGTCAACTAGCTAGCTAGTTACCAAACGGGTTTTTCAGCTAGTTGAGTAGGCAAGCAAGCTAGTTAGCTAACGAGCTAAGTCCACTGGTTGAGTTAGCTAGCAAGCTCTTTAGATAACAAGTTAAGTCAGATGATTAAGTCAGCTAGCTAGCATGTTAGATAACGAGTAAGCTTACTAGTTAGCTAGCTGGTTAAGTCAGCAAGCTAGTTAGACCGCTAATTATTTAGTCAGCTTGTTAGCTAGGTAGCTAGCTGGTTAGATAA
>NW_007166927.1:0-919 GCF_000164805.1 Carlito syrichta
GGATTCGTGTTTAGCCCATAGCAAGATGACCTTAAGCTTTTGTGGGATTGAGGACCTGAATAACGCGGATTCCTTATTCTTACTTAGCAGTAGGCAGTGAAATTTCCTTCAAGTGAGGACTCCCATTACCCAGATTCCTATTTCAAAAACCTGATTCGTGGTCACATGTTAGGAAGACGACCTGTAGGTTTTGGGATTGACGACTCACATAAGGAAGATTCCTTATACTTCCTTCACAATATGATGTGTTGTTTCCTGTATATGACGACCTCCATTACCCAGCTTCCTGCTTCATTCTGCAGGATGCCGAGACAGATCCTGGTGACCGAGAATTCCACTTTTTTGTACATCAAGAGAAAGACGTCCATAATGTTCTTTGGGAACTGGAATCCAAGATTCCTGGTTCCTCTTCACAAGACCTCCCCGAAATGTGGAATATTCCAAACCCAAAACCCCAATTTCTACCTGCCAACCCTCAAGAATTTCCTGTAATTTGAGGTCACCTGAACTGAGGAATTTCTTACCAATATACCTTTTTTTTCTGGGGAATAGGATTATGGACGTAGATGGTCCAAGGAAACAAAAGTAATTCTAGGGCCAAATCCCTGATTACAACTAAAAAGAGGACCAGAAAGATCCTGAGGATCTGAAATGACAGTTTTAACGTCTCCACGGAGCAAGTAGCTCTGAAAATGTAGGGACCCAGAAGCCCAGATTGCTGTTTAAACCTTATCAAGAGGCCCTGTAGATTCCGTAAAATGAGCACTCCTATAACCGGATTACCTTTTAATTCTCAGTAAGATGCCCTAATTTTTCCTGTTGATTTTTATTCCAAGTTCAGTATATCAAAAGACAGATACACAGAAGTTTCCTTGGGTCGTGGATTCCATGATTCCTGGTTACCATTAAAAGTACGTAG
>NW_007166928.1:0-809 GCF_000164805.1 Carlito syrichta
TACGATGCTGAGCAAAACCGGTTTATTCCCTGGGAAGTGATGCAGACCACAAGGCCCAGCACTTTTGCTTAACGCTTGGGTACTCCATGGCTGTCTCCTGCATGATGTTCATAAGAACTTAGAAATGGATACTTAACTTATGAATAATAGTTCTCTGAATAGAACAGTAGTTCAAAAATGGGCAAGAGTTTAACTTGCCATTTAAAAAAGGAAAATTGATTAGGATTCCTCTGTTTCCTTTCATTACTGAGGGTGTCAGATGATTCTTTAAGTGAAACCCCAATTTTGTCTTGTCTGATGAAGCTGGGTATAAGTGTAAGTGTTTTGACATTGACTTTGACATAAAAGAATTGTTGAATCAAACTCTTTAATCTCAGTGCCAGGCCTTGGACTCATTCTTGAGTTTATGTACAGGACTCTTTTTTGTACACCTGTGACCTCACTTCTCATGCTATATCTTGACTTAGTAGACCCAAACACGGCAACTTAGGGCTATATCAGGACTCAGAAGATCCCAAACATGGCATCAAGTTGTGGGGCTGTGTTGCTCTTACTCTCTGTGGCTTGGGGGTAGAGTCATGTATTAATATTTTCTGTGCTGACTCAGAAAGACCATGGGGCATACACTTAAATAAACCCCACCTGTGGGCCATATAAGCATTGCTTCATCCTATACTGGCCACTTCAGATCATTTCAGGGTAGAGTTGGATGAGACAGAGAGAGGGCTCCCAGCTGAACAGCTTGTGCTGAATCATTTTCCAGTTGCATTTCCTAGCTCAGCCAAAGATAAACAAATGAGAGGAATCCA
>NW_007166929.1:0-3531 GCF_000164805.1 Carlito syrichta
GGGCATCTGTCTCTCCAGTATCCTGCACCCAGAGTATCCTCCCTGGAGAAATGATGGTGATCCAGAGGGGTGCAGAGATGACTCCTTAGTCTCAGGATGCAGGCTGCCCAGAATCAGGGGAGCTAGGGAAGGTCCCTGCTCAGTTCCAAGGCACAGAAAATGGCATCTGGCATCAGCCCATATTCTATCTTCTGATGGGGCTCAGCTCCAGATCTCCTCCCTGTGTCTTCCCCACAGTCCCTGTTCTCAATGCCCGCCTGTTGCTGCAGGTGGTGTGCTAGGGTGGACCAGGTGCCAGGTGTCAAGAGGCTGCTGATCTCTGCTGTCTGCTCCTGAGAGATCCCCCTGAGCATGTTTTCTGATTTATTAATGATGGCCATTTTTACTGAAGTTATGTGGTATCTCATAAAAGTTATCATGTATTATAATCTAGTGGCAATACTTAGAGAATTTAATGAGTGATAAACTGTGTATCAGTTGTCTGTAGATGCATAACAAACCACCCCAAAACTCAGTGATGATAAAAAAAATAAGCATTTATTACTGAGCAGTTCTGGTCTTGAATAAGCTCCAGCATGAGTTTGCAGTCAGTTTGGGGTCAGATAGGTGGGTCTGCAGATCTTGGCTGGCTCTCAGATTTTGAGGACTGGTTGGCTGTAAGCTGGTTTGGACTGGCCTCAACAGGCCTCAGTGTAGCTCTCCACCACACTGTGTCTCACCCTCATGCAGGCTAGCCTGAGCTCATTTACATGACCATGGCAGGGTTTTGAAATGAAGCAAAAAGTGTACTCATTTCTTTAGACCTATACTTAAAACGTGTACTCCACATTCTATTGGCCAAGCAAGTCTTAAGACCACTCAGATTCAAAGGGTAGAGGGACAGACTCCTACTTATAATGGAAGGAGCCTCAAAGTCATATTATGAAGCACAGAATAGTTGCCAACAATTTTACAATAAATCTATCCTACTTTGTGTGGTGAAAACATAGATTTTGGAATGAGATCTGTGTAGTTCTTTGCTTACTAATTTTATAACCTTAGACAAATTGGACATGATTAAATATATCTTATAAATGACACATACTTGGTGTTTCCTCCCCACTGACACTATGTAAGAAATGGATTATAGTGTTACAGTGTGCTGTGAACTCGATTGTGTCCTCCCAAACTCATATATTGAAGCCCTGAACCTCCAATGTGACTGCATCAGGTGGTAATTCATATTAAATAAGGTCATAAAATCAAAGCCCTTTATCAAATAGGATCAGTGTCTTTATAAAAAGACATATCAGAAATCTCTCTCTGCATGTACATGAAAGAAAAACTATGTGAGAACCCCGTGAGAAGGTGGCTGTCTACAAGCCAGAGAGGCCACACCAGAAACCAACCCTGATGGCATCTTGATCGTAAAATTCCAGGCTCTAGAACTGTGAGAAAATAAACTTCTGTTGTTTAAGTCACCAGCTGTCTATTTTGTAGTGGAAATCCCAGAGGACATAGTGGATATAAAATGTACAAGAAAAATAAGGTTGTATCTTTTATCATTCATCTAAAAGTGTCGTCAATATTTTCAATATCTTATTGTGCTTGAGGATCATTGTTGTAGACATTATTTGTCTTTTAAGAGTGAATGTGGGCTGGGCATGGTGACTCACACCTATAATCCCAGCACTTTGGGAGGCTGAGTTGAGAGATTTGCTTGAGCCCACAGGTTTGAGACCAGCCTGGGCAACTTGGTGAGAACTCATCTTTACATAAATAAAAAAATCAGCTGGGCATGGTGGCACATGCCTGTAGTTCCAATTACTTGGAAGGCTGAGGCGGAAGGATCACCTGAGCCCAGCAGGTCGAGGCTGCGATGGCCGTGAGTGTGCCACTGCACTGCAGCCTGGGCGACAGAGT
The DNA here is from genome assembly GCF_000164805.1 of Carlito syrichta. Lineage (NCBI taxonomy): Eukaryota > Metazoa > Chordata > Mammalia > Primates > Tarsiidae > Carlito > Carlito syrichta. The sequence goes on from NW_007166929.1 coordinate 1,903, forward strand.
GAGACTCCAACTCAAAAAAAAAAAACAAAAAAGAGAGAGAGAGAGAGTGGGTGTGTAGAAGAGTTAGTTAATACAATCTTCTATTTAACAAAATGATTCACAAAAACGTTTACTGTAAATGCATTTGTGTTATGATGACCAATGACTTACATACATATTTGATAGTATATATACATTTAATCTCATGTCTAATACTCATGTATTTAATAATAGTGCTTAACTCAGCCTATTACACACAATAGTTACTTAAAACATTTCTGTTGAATAAAAAGCAAATGAATCTGGTAAGATGCATAGTTTTCTTATTTTTAGAACTATCAAGATTGTGCCTTTTGGAGGACTCAGAGGATGGGGTCTCCATCTCACTGCACTGACAAGTTCCACATGCAGTTACCTTCCAGAACTCTAACTGGCTTCCAGGACAATAGTGTAGGCAGCCTGCTTTTGCTGGTTTGCACTGGTTTCTCTCTATATGATGTTTTTTGCACTTTATTTGCGGCACCCTGCTTAGGCTTAGGTACGATAGCTCACCCCTCTTCCCGCTTGATCTGATTTTCTGCTTATCACTTTTTTTTTCTCCTTTGAAAGAGACCCCCTTGGTGAAAATGTGGAATAATTTTTTTTTATTATTTTTTTGAGTTGGAGTCTCACTCTGTTGCCCAGACTGGAGTGCAGTGGCTGCTCCCACCGCAGCCTCGGCCTGCTGGGCTCCAGCGATCCTTCTGCCTCAGCCTTCCAAGTAGCTGGAACTACAGGCGCGTGCTACCACACCCAGCTGATTTAAACTACCCTCATCCCCAATGATATGAATGTGCTAGATTTCTGCCCTGGTCTGAGCACAGAAGCAGTGAAATGAATCCACATAAGTCTTGGTTTACATAGTGTGGGAATGTTGGTTTTTCACTTCCAGCCATATCTGTACATATAGCATGCATGTAGATATGTATAGATAGCCTTGTCTTTTCCTATCGTGCAACACTTAATTGATTCCGTCTGATTTCAGAATCAACTGTGAGCGTAACTGAAATAAACAGATTTTGCTTGCTAAGTTTCAATTTTTCAAGTAGACCAGAGCTACATATGCAATTGAAGCAAAGAAAACAAACGTAACTCTATTTCAATGTTGGAATTTAGAACTAGTTCTGAATCAGTGCTATAAGTCTCTTTCATTCTCTGGATTTGTGACTTACTCTTAGAAAGAAATCATTCTTTATAATTTTTATCCTTCAAATGATAATATTTTCCATATTATTTCAAAGACTTTTCTTTTAAAATGAATTTCGAGTATCAGATTAATCAAACTCAGGTTTTATGATGATACATTCAATATTTGAGATCTCCAAGATTGCTGTTTCAAAACATATTCAGACTTCCTCCACCTAACTCATTCTCTAGCTGTTTTCAGTCCGTTTCTTCTTGCAATCTCTGTAGTTGTCAGTGTTTCCCATTTTAAATTCATTGCTGAGAATTTCTAGCAGGAAGTGAAGTTCTCAGAGAAGAAAATTACTTCTAGTATAGATTTTCTACAGTCGCATGACAAATCATCCAAAGTTTAGTGGACTGAAACCAAAGAGTCATTTATTTATTCGCCATTTTGCAAAATGAGCAGACTTGGTGAAGACTTGCCTT
>NW_007166930.1:0-3361 GCF_000164805.1 Carlito syrichta
CATCAGCCCATATTCTATCTTCTGATGGGGCTCAGCTCCAGATCTCCTCCCTGTGTCTTCTCCACAGTCCCCGTTCTCAGTGCCCGCCTGTTGCTGCAGGTGGTGTGCTGGGGTGGACCAGGTGCCAGGTGCCAAGAGGCTGCTGATCTCTGCTGTCTGCTCCTGAGAAATCCCCCTGAGCATGTTTTCTGATTTATTAATGATGGCCATTTTTACTGAAGTTATGTGGTATCTCATAAAAGTTATCATGTATTATAATCTAGTGGCAATACTTAGAGAATTTAATGAGTGATAAATTGTGTATCAGTTGTCTGTAGATGCATAACAAACCACCCAAAACTCAGTGATGATAAAAAAAAATAAGCATTTATTACTGAGCAGTTCTGGTCTTGGATAAGCTCCAGCATGAGTTTGCAGTCAGTTTGGGGTCAGATAGGTGGGTCTGCAGATCTTGGCTGGCTCTCAGATTTTGAGGACTGGTTGGCTGTAAGCTGGTTTGGACTGGCCTCAACAGGCCTCAGTGTAGCTCTCCACCACACTGTGTCTCACCCTCATGCAGGCTAGCCTGAGCTCATTTACATGACCATGGCAGGGTTTTGAAATGAAGCAAAAAGTGTACTCATTTCTTTAGACCTATACTTAAAACGTGTACTCCACATTCTATTGGCCAAGCAAGTCTTAAGACCACTCAGATTCAAAGGGTAGAGGGACAGACTCCTACTTATAATGGAAGGAGCCTCAAAGTCATATTATGAAGCACAGAATAGTTGCCAACAATTTTACAATAAATCTATCCTACTTTGTGTGGTGAAAACATAGATTTTGGAATGAGATCTGTGTAGTTCTTTGCTTACTAATTTTATAACCTTAGACAAATTGGACATGATTAAATATATCTTATAAATGACACATACTTGGTGTTTCCTCCCCACTGACACTATGTAAGAAATGGATTATAGTGTTACAGTGTGCTGTGAACTCGATTGTGTCCTCCCAAACTCATATATTGAAGCCCTGAACCTCCAATGTGACTGCATCAGGTGGTAATTCATATTAAATAAGGTCATAAAATCAAAGCCCTTTATCAAATAGGATCAGTGTCTTTATAAAAAGACATATCAGAAATCTCTCTCTGCATGTACATGAAAGAAAAACTATGTGAGAACCCCGTGAGAAGGTGGCTGTCTACAAGCCAGAGAGGCCACACCAGAAACCAACCCTGATGGCATCTTGATCGTAAAATTCCAGGCTCTAGAACTGTGAGAAAATAAACTTCTGTTGTTTAAGTCACCAGCTGTCTATTTTGTAGTGGAAATCCCAGAGGACATAGTGGATATAAAATGTACAAGAAAAATAAGGTTGTATCTTTTATCATTCATCTAAAAGTGTCGTCAATATTTTCAATATCTTATTGTGCTTGAGGATCATTGTTGTAGACATTATTTGTCTTTTAAGAGTGAATGTGGGCTGGGCATGGTGACTCACACCTATAATCCCAGCACTTTGGGAGGCTGAGTTGAGAGATTTGCTTGAGCCCACAGGTTTGAGACCAGCCTGGGCAACTTGGTGAGAACTCATCTTTACATAAATAAAAAAATCAGCTGGGCATGGTGGCACATGCCTGTAGTTCCAATTACTTGGAAGGCTGAGGCGGAAGGATCACCTGAGCCCAGCAGGTCGAGGCTGCGATGGCCGTGAGTGTGCCACTGCACTGCAGCCTGGGCGACAGAGTGAGACTCCAACTCAAAAAAAAAAAACAAAAAAGAGAGAGAGAGAGAGTGGGTGTGTAGAAGAGTTAGTTAATACAATCTTCTATTTAACAAAATGATTCACAAAAACGTTTACTGTAAATGCATTTGTGTTATGATGACCAATGACTTACATACATATTTAATAGTATATACACATTTAATCTCATGTCTAATACTCATGTATTTAATAATAGTGCTTAACTCAGCCTATTACACACAATAGTTACTTAAAACATTTCTGTTGAATAAAAAGCAAATGAATCTGGTAAGATGCATAGTTTTCTTATTTTTAGAACTATCAAGATTGTGCCTTTTGGAGGACTCAGAGGATGGGGTCTCCATCTCACTGCACTGACAAGTTCCACATGCAGTTACCTTCCAGAACTCTAACTGGCTTCCAGGACAATAGTGTAGGCAGCCTGCTTTTGCTGGTTTGCACTGGTTTCTCTCTATATGATGTTTTTTGCACTTTATTTGCGGCACCCTGCTTAGGCTTAGGTACGATAGCTCACCCCTCTTCCCGCTTGATCTGATTTTCTGCTTATCACTTTTTTTTTCTCCTTTGAAAGAGACCCCCTTGGTGAAAATGTGGAATAATTTTTTTTTATTATTTTTTTGAGTTGGAGTCTCACTCTGTTGCCCAGACTGGAGTGCAGTGGCTGCTCCCACCGCAGCCTCGGCCTGCTGGGCTCCAGCGATCCTTCTGCCTCAGCCTTCCAAGTAGCTGGAACTACAGGCGCGTGCTACCACACCCAGCTGATTTAAACTACCCTCATCCCCAATGATATGAATGTGCTAGATTTCTGCCCTGGTCTGAGCACAGAAGCAGTGAAATGAATCCACATAAGTCTTGGTTTACATAGTGTGGGAATGTTGGTTTTTCACTTCCAGCCATATCTGTACATATAGCATGCATGTAGATATGTATAGATAGCCTTGTCTTTTCCTATCGTGCAACACTTAATTGATTCCGTCTGATTTCAGAATCAACTGTGAGCGTAACTGAAATAAACAGATTTTGCTTGCTAAGTTTCAATTTTTCAAGTAGACCAGAGCTACATATGCAATTGAAGCAAAGAAAACAAACGTAACTCTATTTCAATGTTGGAATTTAGAACTAGTTCTGAATCAGTGCTATAAGTCTCTTTCATTCTCTGGATTTGTGACTTACTCTTAGAAAGAAATCATTCTTTATAATTTTTATCCTTCAAATGATAATATTTTCCATATTATTTCAAAGACTTTTCTTTTAAAATGAATTTCGAGTATCAGATTAATCAAACTCAGGTTTTATGATGATACATTCAATATTTGAGATCTCCAAGATTGCTGTTTCAAAACATATTCAGACTTCCTCCACCTAACTCATTCTCTAGCTGTTTTCAGTCCGTTTCTTCTTGCAATCTCTGTAGTTGTCAGTGTTTCCCATTTTAAATTCATTGCTGAGAATTTCTAGCAGGAAGTGAAGTTCTCAGAGAAGAAAATTACTTCTAGTATAGATTTTCTACAGTCGCATGACAAATCATCCAAAGTTTAGTGGACTGAAACCAAAGAGTCATTTATTTATTCGCCATTTTGCAAAATGAGCAGACTTGGTGAAGACTTGCCTT
>NW_007166931.1:0-2843 GCF_000164805.1 Carlito syrichta
GAGTCCATGCGACAGTGATGAGACTCAGAGAGAGAAGAGACAATAGGGATGGGATGACTCAGAAATGTTTCTCAGAAAAAAATAGATCTAGTCAATGAGGATAATGAGAGGTATAAATCCAATATTATGTTTTCTATTGGATCACAATAAGTTTATAGGAACATTACATTGCCATATTGATGGTGATAACATTAGCTATCATAAACTGAATGACTACTCTCATTCATACTGGGCTAGACATTTTGAAAATCTCATTTCCTCTTTAAAATAGTCAAGAAAAGAATGCATTATTGAAGGAAAAAAATCCTCATAAAGTTTAGATAAGCTAACCCATATTCTTATGCTTAGCAACTAGCTGAGCCTAACTATGGTACTAATTTTCTGACTCCAGAGATTCCATAATTGTAGTACTAATACCAAGAACAGACATTGGAGAAGAACTTCTGGAAGGGATACCTCAGTGCAGGTGCAGATGGTAGAACAGTTTTGTTCACTAAGTCTAATATCCCTCTTGGAGAAGACGGTCTTTCAATCCTCCCATAGTGATGATTTATGGACTAGAGTTTATGCAAATAGCAATGGGGTAAAGGTTTAAAAAATATGACTGTGGCTAATTGTTTGCAGTGATGCTCTACCCTTAAAAAGGTCATTCAGCCAGTAACCTGTTATTCACAACTTTTGCAATCCTCAGGAAAAACAGAGTCCTTAAGCCAAAACTGATAGTGTTAAAGTCCTTACACAAATGTTCATGAATCTAACTCACTGGAGGATATTTTGGATTCTCACCAGGGTCTCAACTTCAGACCTAATTCTTAAGTAAGTTTACAATGTCAGTCCTCAGACTGCAGTAATAGAATGTATATTCAGTGGTGAGAATAGGGCACAGCTCCCGGAGCCAGCACAGGGAGAGAAGCAAGTAATGGCTACAGAGTGAGGGAGAAGATGTCTATGGAAGCCTGGGAAAAGGGTAATCATTTTTAGAAGAAAATAAATGCTCAAAGAACAGAGCCAGCATGTGCTATGTAGCAAACAGGAAAAACAAACACAAATAACATGATGATAATGAATTGGCAAAACACACGCTTATTCATCTATTTTAAAATGTATTGGGTGCCTTCTAGGTGCCAGGTTGTGTGCTTAATGTTGGGCAAGCAGAAATACACAAGACATGAAATATGTACATGGAAATGTACATGGAAATGTACATGGAAATATGTACATGGAAATACTGATCAGATATTTTCTACCCAGTCCCTGAAGGAAAGACTTAAAAGACATTCTTTCAGCCGGGCTCGGTGGCTCAGCCTGTAATCCCGCGCCTTTGGGAGGCTGAGGTGAGTGGATGGCCTGAGCCCGCGGGTTCGAGACCCGCCTGGGCAGCGAGACCTCATCTCTACAATAAATCAAAAAATCAGCCGGGCATGGTGGCACATGCCTGTAATTCCGGCTACTCGGAAGGCTGAGGCGGAAGGATCGCCGGAGCCCAGCAGGCCGAGGCTGCGGTGGCCGGGAGCGGCCACTACACTCCAGTCTGGGCGACAGAGTGAGACTCCAACTCAAAAAAAAAAGACATTCTTTCTTTCTCACCAAGGAATCCTCTCCAACAGCATACTTGAGAGGTTGCCTAAGAAAGTTAGCATTCCAATATAGTATATCTGAAAGTGGCCACAACTGCAGAACATGATGAGAATCAGATTGGCCAATGGTTTAAAAGAGTCTTAAGCTAATAATTTTGTCAATTGGATATTTATTATAATATTCATTGGTTCCTGAGTAAATTTTGACAGCAACGCAGAAATTATTTGAATTCTTTATTGATTAACTTCAGTTAGCCTGAAACTACTGACACTTCCTCTATGACTTGGAGCAATATTTCCTGTAATCCACTTCCTTGTAAGCAGGACTAGCAAAATATTTAAAAAGTAGTCGTAAATATCTGGAGGTGGTTATAGCTAGGTAAATGGAGACAGAGGAGAGATTACGAGATAAAATTGAAAAAAATTTTCTTAATAAATCCTCAAATAAATAATACTGTGTAATAGTTAAAGAAAATGGTTTTAAAATCTAGGTAACAATAGCAAGTTTTTAATTATAAAACAGCTTCCCAGATAGTGCAACCGTATTCCTGAAACAGAGGTCAGAGCATCACTTTCATGAATGGATTTAAACAGAGTCAAAAAACTGCAGTTAATTTATAGCTGCATATCTGACAATTTCTTCTTTCTCAGAAGAAATTCTATCCATGTTCCAATATAGCACTGAGTAAGAAGATGAGTTCTGCGTGCCTCAATTTGTGGATACACTTGCAGTTTACTTTCTTTGATATCATGCCAATAATCTCATATTTAATCTTTAACAGACATTAAGATATTTCCAGCCAAAGAAAGGGGGAGAAAGGCTTTCCATATCACTATGTAGCAACAGAACTGCTTGTGGGTTAAGCAAGTACTCACATCACTTCTACTGATCATTCTGAAGGCCAGTTAAAGTATAAATCAGGAATTTTTGTTAGTGGTAGAGGCAGGGAAATGAAAGATGAAAGGAATTGAAGAGAAACACCCAAGACAAACTACGGTTTATTCCTAATATTGCAAGAAAGAGCCAGGCCTGAATATGATCACAATTGCGTGGCCACGATGGGCAAGATAGCTTCCAGTTTTTCACTATAATCTATGTAGACTCCATTAACTGACTAAAACAAATGTTTGCCCCCAAAAGGGTCAGAGTAATTCTATTCATGATAAGAAATATTGAAGAATTTTATAATCCCCAAAGTTTTAAAACTCAAGAATTCTGTTATGGGTATTTGAAAGAGAATCAGAGAACAAGGCTTATCACTCAAT
>NW_007166933.1:0-1502 GCF_000164805.1 Carlito syrichta
ATTTTAAAAACTACCAAATATAAACTTTATAAAGAAAGTAAAGCCAATACTACATTTTTTATTCTTGTGTGTTGTCATTTAGTATGATAACTGAATGTTATGCCGGTATGCATATATATTTTACCATGGTTCAGTCATAATATACATATAATCTTAAGTTCTTATTTTTCAATTAAAGAGTTAAAACTATTATTCCTTTTTTTTCTTTTTTTTTAGTTGGGGTCTCCCTCTTGTTCAGGCTGGAGTGCAGTGGCACACTCATGACTCACCACAGCCTTGGCCTCCTGGGCTCAGGCAATCTTCCTGTCTCAACCTCCTGGGTAGCTGAAACTACAGGCATGTGCCAACAGGCACGGCTAGTTTTTTAATTTTTTATGTAGAATATGTCTATCTGTGTTGCCTAGGCTGATCTCGAATTCCTGGGCTCAAGCAATTCTCCCACCTCGGCTTCCTAAAGTGCTGGCATTACAGACAGGAGCCACATTAGCTCTTGAATTACTACAAGATCCGTATCTTGAAACGCTTCTTCCCCCCCTCTCCTATTTTTGCAATGCTCACAGTCTCTTTCATTATTTCCTTATTTGACTCTGTTGTAAATCCTATCCACAACCTTTGGACACAGTTTTCTCCAGCAGGAATTGATATTTTCAGGCTTGATGGAATTCATGGCTTTCTCCATAACAATGACATCTTCAATGACGTTCCTGGTGTTCTCTCTATGGGGTTCCTCTTTCATAGCATTGACTATCCTTTCCATAGGCTACCATGTGTAATGGGTCTTAAAGGTCCTCATGATCTCTTGCTCTAGAGGCTGAATTGGAGACGTTTTGGGGGACAAGTAGGCCACTTCATCATCTTCAGTGTCAAACTCATGGGATTCTAGGAGGTCAGGGGCAAGGTAGTCAGTCCCTTGCTGATAAGGTGCTTTCTGACTTCAGACTTTCTGACAAAGCAGTGATGGAACCAGTCCAGAAAAAGGCTTCCCATTGTCCAGACCTTCTTGTTGTACAACCAGAAGTCTGGCAGCTGGTGTTTATCTTTTCCCTTCGAAGCTCGGGGATTAACATCTTTATAGATAAAGATAGTCCTGATCATGAACCTGACTGCATTTGCATGAAACAGTAGTTAACCTGTTACTTCTTGCCTTAATTCCTAGCACCTGACTCTCTTTCTTATGAATAAATGCCCTTTCTGGTTTTTGTTGTTGTTGTTTCTCAGAATAGGGCACTTTTGTCTGCATTAAAAACGGGTTGTTCAGGCAAATACTCCTCAACGATTTTCTTAATGACATCTGGGAACTTGTTTGCTGCCTCTTGGTTGGCAGAAGCTGCTTCTCCTGTTATCTCAGCATCTTTTTAAAAGCTAAACCTCCTAAAATTATCAAACCAGCTTTGGCTGGCATTAAATTCTCCAGCTTTAGATTCTTCACTTTCCTTTGCTTTATTTATTTATTTATTTTTTTGAGTTGGAGTCTTACTCTGTCGCCCAGACTGGAGTACAGA
>NW_007166934.1:0-709 GCF_000164805.1 Carlito syrichta
TAGCTTTGTACTGTGCTTTATATCCCCTCTACTGAGTTTTTTAGTTCTGTTTTTTTTAATGTTGTCAATTACTCCTTTCATCTCTGAATTGTTCTGCAAATTTTTTTGTTTTGGTTATTAATTTTATCTTGCATCTTGTTATCTTCTTCATAATCAATTTTCTGAATTCAGCCAGGAGCGGTGGCTCAGCCTGTAATCCCAGCACTTTAGGAGGCTGAGGCAAGAGGATTGCCTGCCTGAGCCCAGGAATTCGAGACCGGTCTGGGCAATTTGGTGACATCATCTCTACAATAAATTAATAATAATAATAATAAGCTGGGCATGATAGCATATGCCTGTAGTTCCAGTTACTTGGAAGGATGAGGCAGAAGGGTCGCCTAACCCCAGCAGGTTGAGGTTGTGGTGGCGGTGAGCTTGTCACTGCACTCCAACCTGGGTGACAGAGTGAGACTCCAACTCAAAATTCAGTTTTCTGAATTCATTAATGGACATTTCGGGGATTTCATTGTGGTTAGCTTCTGTTATTGAAAAATTGGTGAGCCTCTTTGGAGGGGTAATGCTCTGTTTTTTCATACTTTCAAAGTTGTTGTTCTGGTTGTTTCTCACTTGGATGAACTATGGTGGCTAATCTGTATGAGTTCCTTTAATATAGGTAGCCTGTTTATGTAGGCTTTCCCAGGTGTTGGTTGTAATAGTGATATAATGAGGG
>NW_007166935.1:0-1270 GCF_000164805.1 Carlito syrichta
AGCCCAGGAATTCGAGACCGGTTTGGGCAAATTTGGTGACATCATCTCTACAATAAATTAAATAATAATAATAATAAGCTGGGCATGATAGCATATGCCTGTAGTTCCATTACTTGGAAGGATGAGGCAGAAGGGTCGCCTAACCCCAGCAGGTTGAGGTTGTGGTGGCGGTGAGCTTGTCACTGCACTCCAACCTGGGTGACAGAGTGAGACTCCAACTCAAAATTCAGTTTTCTGAATTCATTAATGGACATTTCGGGGATTTCATTGTGGTTAGCTTCTGTTATTGAAAAATTGGTGAGCCTCTTTGGAGGGGTAATGCTCTGTTTTTTCATACTTTCAAAGTTGTTGTTCTGGTTGTTTCTCACTTGGATGAACTATGGTGGCTAATCTGTATGAGTTCCTTTAATATAGGTAGCCTGTTTATGTAGGCTTTCCCAGGTGTTGGTTGTAATAGTGATATAATGAGGGTATAGACTGGCCACTACTTCTTATGAGGCTATGATGGTGGGGTCTTGGGAGGCTTAGGGGAGGGAGCAGGGTTACATAACATCAATAAGTGTACTTGATCTCAAACCAGACAAAGTGGGGACCAAAGGAAGGCCCAAGTTTTACCTGTATGATGACCACTTTTCCACCTAATCCTGAATTGTACTCTACATCTTTAAAATTAAACAAAACAAAACAAACAACAACAAAAAAACTTGTTCCTCAGTGGTGTATGCTGGTGTCAGCAAGTCACCTGATGTGATGTATTGGTTAACCTCCAGGCCAGCAGGTACTTCCTGTGGGTAATAGCTGGCTACTGTTGATGTGGATGAATATTTACTTGCACCTTGTTAACTGGAAGAAGTAGCCTTGTTGTCTCAGCAGTGAGCTTCTGCAGAGTGCACTCTGGTTTGTGCTTCCAGTTCAGTCCCAGAGAGGGGAGCACCAAAATGAGTGAGGCAAAGTTTGGCAAGTCCACCTACAAGTCTTCCAATGTCAGGCACAGGTACCCACTCCAAGGCTGGGTCTGGTGTGCAGTCTCTGAATGCCCAGAGATGTACCAATCTCCTACTCCAGGCGATAGGGTGTATTAGGGTTTAGAGCACAGGAAGCCTGTTGAGCATGGATCACTGCATGGGAAGGGTGGGGTGGCTTAGGCTGTTAATCCAGATGGTCATTCTCTTGACTTAAAAACAAAACACTAATGCGCTAAAACCAAAGCCAAACTTGAAGCAAACAATAGACCCACTATTGGCTCCCATTGCCTGTAAAATTAAAAACA
>NW_007166936.1:0-1961 GCF_000164805.1 Carlito syrichta
ATTATCGTGCTGACTATGCATGATCTAAAGAGAGGCTGGGGGCTAATTTCAGCACAACAACAAAGGCATAAAGAAAAGCAGGAAGTTAGAGGTCTAAATCATGGAAATGGAGAAGAAAAAAAATGTTTTACCTCACAAGCTCTGCCTTGCCTCTACTAAGGAGTCATCACTGGCCCTATTCCCAAAGATCTAATTTAGAGTGAATGACACTAGCCTAGTGATGGTCAGGTGCCTGCAAACCTCAGGCTTCAGTAGAAATCTGTCAGCAGCATGATCCAACCACTTGGTCAATATGGAGGTCATATCTCTGCATTTGAGCCATAGAAATCTAGGACTGAGTGTTAAATGTAGCTCCAAGATCCTTATCCCAAAACAAGAAATTAATTTTCACAGAAGTAACCCCCCCCAGTTCATTTAACACACTTTAATATGCATGGACACAGTCCATGCCTCCTCTGGAAGTTAAAAAATGGGTACAATAACTAAGGAATTCAAGAGAAAGCTCCATTAAGTTTTATTATTTTAAAAGTTCTTATTATTTGCTATTAATTATCATTAAGTTCTGTTAAGTTGAGCCTATGTAAGAGATATGAGACTTGAGAAAAGAGAATGAAACTAAAATTTGCTGAGCACTTCCTATGGGTTAGATGCATTTAAAAAATTAAGAGATTTGTTTTTTTTACTGAGGATTGTTCTGGCTATTCTTGGACGTTTGTGTTTCCATATGAATTCCTGTGTTGTTTTTTCTAGGTCTGAGAAGAATGTTGTTGGTAATTTAATGGGTATTGCATTGAATTTGTAGATTGCCTTAGGTAAGATGGACATCTTCACAATGTTGATTCTTCCGATCCATGAGCATGGAATATTTTTCCACTTGTTCGTGTCAGCTTTGATTTCTTTGAGCAGTGTTTTGTAATTTTCATTATAAAGGTCTTTCACGTCTCTGGTTAGGAAGATGCCAAGGTATTTCATTTTTTTTGTGGCTATTGTGAATGGAATTGTGTTTTTTATTTGGGTTTCTGTTTGTTTATTATTGGTGTAGAGAAATGCGATTGTCTTTTGTACATTTATTTTGTATCCTGAGACTTTGCCAAAGGCCTTTATCAATGTAAGGAGGCCTTTGACAGATTCTCTTGGGTTTTCGAGGTACACCCATCATATCATCTGCATAGAGAGATAACTTGACTGCCTCTTTTCCTATTTGAATACCTCTGATTGCCTCCTCTTCTCTGATTGCTCTAGCCAGGACTTCCAATACTATGTTGAACAGGAGGGGAGAGAGTGGGCATCCTTGTCTAGTTCCAGTTTTCAGGGGAATTGGTTCCAATTTTTGTCCATTTAGGAGTATGCTGGCTGTGGGTTTCTCGTAGATGGCTTTTACTATTTTGAGGTATGTTCCCCGTATGCCTAGATGTTCAAGGGTTTTTATCAAGAAGGGGTGCTGGATTTTATCAAAAGCTTTTTCTGCATCTAGTGATATGATCATGTGGTTTTTGTTTTGACATCTGTTGATGTATTTAATTACATTTATGGTTTTACGAATATTGAACCAGCCTTGCATGCCAGGAATGAAGCCTACTTGGTCATGATGGATGATTTTTGAGATGTATTGCTGAATCCGGTTTGCTAGGATCTTGTTGAGAATTTTAGCATCTATGTTCATCAAAGATATTGGCCTGTAGTTCTCTTTCTTTGTTGGATCTTTACCTGGCTTGGGTATCAATGTGATGTTGGCTTCGTAAAATGATTTGGGGAGAGTTCCATCTTTTTCAATCGCCTGGAATACCTTCAGTAGGATTGGTATCAGCTCCTCCTTAAATGTCTTGTAGAATTCTGCTGGAAAGCCATCTGGACCAGGGCTTTTTTTTGTAGGAAGTTTTCTTATTACGTGGTCGATTTCCTTGATTGTTATTGGTTTATTTAGGGTCTCAATTGCTTCTTGTTCCAACCTAGGTAGGTGG
>NW_007166937.1:0-521 GCF_000164805.1 Carlito syrichta
GCCTGAGCCCGCGGGTTCGAGACTCGCCTGGGCAGGCGAGACCTCATCTCTACAATAAAAAAAAAAAAATCAGCCGGGTGTGGTAGCGCATGCCTGTAATTCCGGTTACTCGAAGGCTGAGGCGGAAGGATCGCCGGAGCCCAGCAGGCGAGGCTGCGGTGGCCGGGAGTGGCCACTGCACTCCAGTCTGGGCGACAGAGTGAGACTCCAACTCAAAAAAAAAAAAAAAGTGTGGTACATATACACGATGGAATACTACGCAGCCATAAAAAAGAACAAAATCATGAATTTCGCAGCAACCTGGATGGAACTAGAGTCTATAATACTGAGTGACCTCTCACAGAAACAAAGATCCGAGTATCACATGTTCTCACTCATATAATGGACCTTAGACATCCAATGCAATACTATAAGAAAATGACTGACAGTACTGGGAAACTATGGGGGGGGGAGGGAGATGGGATTAACAGTAGCAAATATCTGTCTGGGAACGGGGAAACACCCCATATCAACAGGGTGCG
>NW_007166938.1:0-2286 GCF_000164805.1 Carlito syrichta
TCGTGTGCGCTACTGCCACCTCGTGGTTATTATCTTTTTTCCTTGCTTTGCCCCCAAATCCCTTCAATGATAGCCCCTATAATTTGAAATAATTTGTTTTGGACTATAGTGATATCACTTCGTGATAATAACCGATCTCTGATTAGAAGATGTAATTTTTAAGAAAAAAAATCAGTTAACTTGCCTTGGAGAAAAAAAATTGAAGAACATGGACCATCACCATCAACAAGTTGAGATTTCTCTACTAATTTACAGTCTGAAGATAAAGAGCTATTGCTAGGTTAAGTAGCCTGCTTAATGTCACATAATTACAAAACTCTTAGATTTTGAAATTAGAATACTGTTAAAAGAAAAAACTTTAGACAAATTAAATTTATCAGAGTTTAATTGCACAAAGAACAATTCATGAATTAGGCAGCCCCCCAGAACCAGAATAAGTTCTGTGTGACTGCAGAGCTGTCACATGTTCAGTAACTTTATTGTATAAAAAAAAATAAATGACACACAGAAAATTGAAGTGAGGTACAGAAACAGCTGGATTGGTTACAATGGGGCATTAAACTTATTTAAATCTACTTTGAACAATTGGCAGCCTGTGGTTGCCCGAGTCAGCTACTTGTTAAAATAGTAGGTTACATTCTGTTTACACCTCAAGTTTGGTTACAGTTAGACATGCATAGTGAAACCTTTAGTCCAAACTTAAAATATATACAGAGGAAGTTCTACACCAAATTTAACTTAACGATATTCTGACTCAAAATATACTGGGTTATTCTCACTAGTTTGCCAACCTCATAAATAGATGTTACTGCATTATCTTTAAAGTTTGATTATTTTATTTTCCAAAGTTCTCTGTATTTTTTCTTCTTTTAGAAAGTAATAAGGTTTTCCTTTTTTCTTTCTTATTTATGTAATTTTTTAAATTGATGCAATCTGAGTTTTTGTTTCAAATTTCAGCTGTTATACACAAAGTTGCAGTAAACCGCTGTGTACATTTATCTTTGCACATATGTGATTATGTATGTGTCTAAAGTCTTGGTTGCAAGCAGAAAAAGTCAAAAGTTATCTTAAACAAAAGATAATTAATTCATTGAGGGACTATTTTTATCTCATGCAGATGAATAGAACCTGGGAGAGTTTGAAGATGGGCAGGAAGTGATGGAACTCCAGATGGCTGGGCAGCAGGAAGCCTAGAAAAGGGTTTCAGCAAAACAATATATGATTCAACAGAGTCACCACAATGAAAAAAATAATTTCAAGCCTTTCTTACCACTCATGTGGCAACCACTGAAGAGATTAAGTTCTGAAAGCCAGCTTCTAATTGGTAAAAGTCGTGTACTCTCTGGAGGAATGGAGGGAACATGTGACCACTTCAGCTTCTATACTGAAAAGTGGTTTCTGCCTGACAGATAACTCCAAATTCAACAGGTTTTCATTATGGGTCTAAATAGCATTTTAAGGAATTTGAAAAATTTGAGGTAAGATAAGCATTTTTTAATAATAAAATCTATTTGACTTCCCTTTTTCTATTAGGGTGTGTGTCATTTTCTTATTAATTGTTGAGAGTTCTTTCTATAATGGGACAATTAGTTCTTTATTACATGTAATTAAAATTTTAAAAATTGGTTTGAGTTTTGATGGGGTATTTTAATATGTATATATGTATTTTTTTCCTTTTATGCACTGAGTATTTTGCCATTCTTACAAAGGCATCACAAACAGCAAGATTAGGATAAAAACAAAACAAAATCTTCTTATACTTACTTTGAATATTTTCATGGTTTAGTTTTCAGTACCTAAAAAATTGTACCCACTACTTGGAATTAATTTTAGTATAAGAACTTGATTCGTTGGTCTCAAATGACTTAAAATGCTGTCTTCGGTTCGAGACTCGCCTGGGCAACTTGGCGAGACCTCATCTCTACAATAAATCAAAAAATCAGCCGGGCGTGCTAGCGCATGTCTGTAATTCCGGCTACTAGGAAGGGTGAGGCGGAAGGATCGCTGGAGCCCAACAGGTGTGGCTGCGGTGGCCAGGAGCGGCCACTGCACTCCAGTTTGGGCGACTGAGTGAGACTCCAACTCAAAAAAAAAAAAAAAAATATGTATATTTAGATCTATTTCTGGACTATGCATTCATTTTCAATTATCTTAATTATTGTCACTAATAATGCGTTTTAACGTCTTATTGGGCTAGTTCTTTTTTATTCTTATTTTTCAGAACTTTTGATAAGTATTATATTCATTTTCTTATGTTAATTCTAAACATAGCTTGACTGGCTTCTT
>NW_007166939.1:0-8123 GCF_000164805.1 Carlito syrichta
TGGAATAGAATGGAAAGGAATTGAATGGAATGGAATGGAATGGAATGGAATGGAATGGAATGGAATGGAATGGAAAGGAATGAAATGGAATGTAAAGGAATGGATTGCAATGGAAAGGAGAGGAATGGAATGGAGACGAATGGAATGGAATGGAGAGGAATGGAAAAGAGAGCAATGGATTCTAATTGAATGGAATGGAAGGGATTAGTTGAATGAGGTGACGAAGAATGGAGTGGAATGGTGAGAAGTGGAGAGGAATGGATTATAACGGAATGGAGTGCAATGGAAAGGAATGGAATGCAGAGGAACGGATTGGAATGGAAAGGAGAGGCATGGAATGGAGAGGAATGGAGACAAATGGAATGGGGAGGAATGCAGTGAAATCGAATGGAGAGGAATAAATGGAGTGAAGTAGTATGGATTGGAGTGGAATGGAATGTAATGGAGAGAAATTGAATGGAATAGACTAGAATGGATTAGAAGACAATGGAATGGAGAGGAATGGAATGGAATGGCGAGAAATGTAATGGAATGGGGAGGAATTAAATGGAATGGAAAGGAAGGGATTGGAATAGGGAGGAATGAATTGGAATGGAATGGAGAAGAATGTAAAACAATGGAAAGGAAAGGAGTGGAATGGAGAGGAATGGAATGGAGTTGATTGGAATGGAATGGAGAGGAATGGAATGGAATGGAGTGGAATGGACTGATGTGGAGTGGAATGTAATGGAATGGAGTGAAATGGAAAGGAATGGTATATAGAGAAATGGAATGGAATGGAAAGGAAAAGAGGAATGGAATAGAGTGGAATGGAATGGAAAGGAATATAACGCAATGGACATGAATGGTATAGAAAGAAATGGAGAGGAATGGAAAGGAATGGAATGGATGCATGGAATGGAGAGGAATCCAATAGAATCGAAGAGAATGGAATGCAATACAATGGAGAGGAATGAAATGGAATGGATGGAATGGAATGGAATTGCGAGGAATAGAATGGAATGGAGTAGAATGGAAAGCAATGGACAGAAATGGAATGAGATGGTGAGGAATGAAATGGAATGGAATAGAATGGAAGGTATTGGAATAGGGTGGAATGGAATGGAATGGAATTGAAGGGAATGGAGAGGAATGAAATGGAATGGGAAGGAATGGAATGTAATGGA
The DNA here is from genome assembly GCF_000164805.1 of Carlito syrichta. Classification (NCBI taxonomy): domain Eukaryota; kingdom Metazoa; phylum Chordata; class Mammalia; order Primates; family Tarsiidae; genus Carlito; species Carlito syrichta. The sequence goes on from NW_007166939.1 coordinate 1,167, forward strand.
GAGAAATGGAATGGAGTGGACTGGAATGGAATGGAGAGAAATGGAAAGGAATAGAGTGGAATTGACTAGAGTGGAGTGGAATGTAATGGAATGGAGTGAAATGGAAAGGAATGGTATGGAGAGAAATGTAATGGAATGTAGAGGAATGGAACGAATGAAAGGATAGGAGCGAAATGGAATAGAGTGGAATGGTATGCAAAGGAATTTAATGGAATTGACATGAAAGGAATGGAAAGGAATGCAAAGGAAAGGAATGGAGAGTAATGGATGGAATGGAATGAAATGGAAAGGAATGGAGTGGAATGGAATGGAATGGAAAGAATGGAATAGAATGGAGAGGAATTGAATGGAATGGAATGGAATGGAAAGGAGTGGAGTGGAATGGAATGGAATAGAGTGAAATGGAAAGGAATGGAATGGAGAGGAATGGAATGGAATGGAGAGGAATGGTATGGAATGGAATGGATAGATATGGAATGGAAAAGTATGGAAAGGAATGGAATGGAATTGAAAGGAATGGAATGGAGAGAGTTGGAATGGAGAGGAAAGGATGAAGAGGAATGGAAAGAAATGGAAGGGAGAGAAATGGAATGGAGAGGAATGAAATGGAGAGAAATGGACTGGAATGGAATGGAGAGGATTGGAAAGCAGAAGAAAGGAATGGAGAGGAATGGAATAGAATGGAGAAGAATGTTATGGAGATGAATGGATTGGAATGGAACGGAGAAGGGATTAGAGAGGAATGGAATGGAATGGAGAGAAACGGACTGGAGAGGAATGGAATGAAATCGAATGGAGACGAAAGGAATGGATTGGATTAGTATGGATTGGAATGGAATGGAGATGAATGGAATGGAATGGAATGGATTGGAGGACGATGGAAAGGAATGGAGAGTAATGGAATGGAATGGAGAGAAATAGAATGGAATGGAGAGGAATCGAACTGAATGGAGTGGAAAGGAATGCAATGGAGTGGAAAAGAATGGAAAGGAAGGAAAAGAAATGAAATGCCATGGAATAGAATGCAATGGAATGGAGAGGAATGGAATAGAAGGGAATGGAGAGGATTGGAATGGAATGGAATGGAAAGGAATGGAATGGAAGGTAGAGGAATACAATGGAATTGAATGGAATGGAAAGGAGAGGATTGGAATAAAATGGAATGGAATGAAATGGACTGATAGAAAGGAATGGAAAGAAAAGGAATTGAATGGAGATGGAAGGAATGGAGTAGAATGGAATTGAATGCAATGGAATGGAAGGGAGAGGAATGGAGTGAAATAGAGGGAATTGAAATGGAATGGAGTGCAATGAAATGGAATGGCTTGGAATGCAGTCGAAGAAGAGGAATGGAGTGGAACGGAAAGAAATGGAATGGAATGGAGAGGAAAGGTATGGAATGGAATGGAATAGATATTAATGGAATGGAATGGAGAGGAATGGAATGGAATGGAATCAAGAGGAATGGAATACAATTGACTGGAATGGCACTTAATTTAATGAAAGGGAACGGAAAGGAATGTAGAGGAAGGGAAAGGAGAGCAATGGAATTGAATGGAATGCAATGGAATGGAGAGGATTTGAATGGAGAAAAAAGGAAAGGAATGGAGAGGAATGGAATGGAGAGGAATGCAGTGGAATGGAGTAGTATAGATTGGAATGGAATGGAACAGAACAGAGTTGATTGGAATTGAACGGAATGAACTGGAGGACAAAGAATGGAATGGAGAGTAATGGAATGGAATGGAGAGGATTAGAATGCAATAATGAGGCATGAAATGGAATGGGGAGAAAAAGAAAGTGATGGAGTAGTATGGATTATTAAGGAGTGGAATGGAATGTAGAGAAAAGGATTATACTTAAATGAAATAGAAAGGAATGGAGAGGAAAGGAATTGAACTGAATGGAAAGGAATGGAAAAAAATGAAACGGAATGAAATGGAGAGAAGACGAATGGAATGGAATATAGAGGAATGGAATGGAGAGGTATGAAATGGAATGGAATGGAGAGAAATGGAATGGAATGGAATTATGGAATGGAATGGAGAAGGATGCAATGGAATGCAATGGAATGGAGAGGAATGAAATGGAATGGATGGAATGGAATGGAAGAATGGAATGGAATGGAAGAATGGAATGGAATGGAATGGAAAGCAGTGGAGACAAATGGAATAAAAAGGAGAAGAATGAAATGGAATGCAAAGGAATGGAATGGAATGGAGAGGAATGGAATGGAGTGGAATGGAATGGAATGGAATGGAGTGGAATGGACTGGAGTGAACTGTAATGGAATGGAATGGAATGAAATGGAAAGGAATGGTATGCAGAGGAATGGATTGGAATGTAGAGGAATGCAATAGAAAGGAAAGGAAAGGAGAGGAATGGAATAGAGTAGAAAGGAATGGAAAAGAATTTAATGGAATGGGCTTTAATGGAATGGAAAGGAATGGAGAGGAAAGGACTGGAGAATAATAGATGGATTGGAATGAAATGGTAAGGAATAGAATGGAACGGAATGGAAAGGAATGGAATAGAATGGAGAGGAATTGAATGGAATGGAAAAAATGGAGTGGAATGGAATAGAGTGAAATGGAAAAGAATGGAATGTAGAGGAATGGAATGGAATGGAGAAGAATGGTATGGAATGGAATGGTTAAAATAGAATGGAGAGGTATGGAAAGGAGTGGAATTGAAAGGAATGGAATGGAATGGAGAGAGTTGGAATGGAAAGGAACGGAATAAGAGGAATGGAAAACAATGGAGAGGAATGGAAGGGAGAGGAATGGAATGGATAGGAATGGAATAAAATGGAGAGGAATGAAATGGAGAGGAATGGAGTGGAATGGAATGGAGAGAATTGGAAAGCAGACGAACGGCATGGAGAGGAATGGAATGGAATGGAGTAGAATGTTATGGAGAGGAATGGAACGGAGAAGGGAATGGAGAGGAATGGAATGGAATGGAGAGAATGGGACTGGAGAGGAAATGAGTGCAATCTAATGGAGATAAATTGGATTAGTATGGACTGGAATGGAATGGAATTGAACGGAGAGGAATGGAATGGAATGGATTGGAGGACAATGGAAAGGGATGGAGAGGAATGGAATGGAATGGAGAGAAACGGAATGGAATGGAGAGGAATGGAATTGAATGGAATGGAAAGGAATGGAATGGAGAGGAAATGAATGGAAAGTAAGGAAGAGTAATGGAATGCCATGAAATAGAATGCAATGGAATGGAGAGAAATGGAATGGAATGGAATGTAGAGGATTGGAATGGAATGGAAAAAATGGAAGGGAAGGTAGAGGAATAGAATGGAATGGAATAGAATGGAGAGGAATGGAAAGGAGAGGATTGGAATAGAATGGAATGAAATGGACTGTTATAGAGAGTAATGGAAAGTAGAGGAATTGAATGGAGATGAAAAGAATGGAGTAGAATGGAATGGAATGGAATGGAAGGGAGAGGAATGGAGTGAAATGCAGTAGAAGAATAGGAATGGAGTGGAATGGAGATACATGGAATGGAATGGAGTGGAATGATAAGGAATGGAATGGAATAGAGATTAATGGAATGCAATGGAGAGGAATGGAATGGAATGGAAAGAAATCGAGAGGAATGGAATCGAATGGACTGGAATGGCACTTAATTTAATGGAAGGGAATGGAAAAAATGCAGAGGAATGGAATTGAATGGAATGCAATGGAATGGAGAGGATTTGAATGAAGAGGAATGGAAAGGAATGGAGAGGAATGGAATGGAGAGGAATTGAGTGGAATGGAGTAGTATAGACTGGAATGGAATGGAATGGCACAGAGTTGATTGAAATTGAACAGAATGGAATTGAGTGGAATGGAGAGTAATGGAATGGAAAGGAGAGGAATACAATGCAATGTAGAGGCATGGAATGGAATGGAGAGAAATGGAATGGAATGGAGTAGTATGGATTATTAAGGAGTGGAATGGACCAGAGAGGAATGGAATGCAATGGATTGGAAACAATGGAATGGAATGGTATGGAATGGACAGGATTGGAATGGAATGGAAAGAAATGGAATGGAATAGAGAAGAATGGAATTGAATAGATTGGAGAGGAATGGAAGGTGGACGATTTGAATGCAGTGGAATGGAGAGAAATGGATTATACTTCAATGAAATCGAAGGGAAAGGAGAGGAAAAAAAATTGAACCGAATGGAAAGAAATGGAAAGGAAAGGAACGGAATGATATGGAAAGGAGACGAATGGAATGGAATGTAGAGGAATGAAATGGAATGGAGAGGTATGCAATGGAATGGAATGGAATGGAGACGATTGAAATGCAATGGAATGGCGAGACATGGATTATACTTAAATGGAATGCAATGGAATGGAATGAAATGGAATGGAAAGGAATGAAATAGATGGAATGGATTGGAATTGAATTGAATGGGAATAAATGGAATGGAGTTGCATGGAATTGAATGGAATGGAGAGGATTAGAATGGAATGTTATGCAGAGTAATGGAATACAGAGGTATGGAATGGAAGGGAATAGAAAGGAATGGAATGGAGAGGAATGGAATTGAATGGAATGGATAGAATGGAATTAAGAAGGATGCAATGGAATCGAATAGAATGGAATGCAATGGAATGAAGAGGAATGAAATGGAGTGAATGGAATGGAATGGCAAAGAATGGAATGGAATGGAATTGAAAGCAACGGAGAGAAATGGAATGAAATGGTGAGGAATGAAATGGAATTGGATTGGAAGGGAAGTGATTGAAACAGAGAGGAATGGAATGGAATGGAATTGAATGAAATGGAGAAGAATGAAACAGAATGGAAAGGAAAGGAGTGGAATGGAGAGGAATGGAATGGAGTGAATTGGAATGGAATGGAGAGATATGGAATGGAATTGAGAGGTATGGAATGGAATGGAGTGGAATGGACTGGAGTGGAGTGGAATGGAATGGAATGGATAGGAAAGGTATGTAGAGAAATGGAATGGAATGTAGAGGAATGTAATGGAATGGAAAGGAAAGGAGAGGAATGGAATGGAGTGGAATGGAATGAAAGGGAATATAATGGAATGGACATGAATGGAATGGACATGAATGGAGTGGAAAGGAATGGAAAGTAATGGATGGAATGGAATGAAATTGAAATTAATAGAATGGAATGGAATGGAAAGAATGGAATAGAATGCCGAGGAATGGAATGGAATGGAATGCAAAGGAGTGGAGTGGAATGGAATGGAATAGAGTGAAATGGAAAGGAATGGAATGTAGAGGAATGGAATGGAATGGAGAGAAATAGTATGTAATGAAATGGTCAGGAAAGGAATGGAGAGGTATGGAATGGAATGGAAAGGAATGGAAAGGAATGGAAAGGAACGGAATGGGATGGAATGGAATGGAAAGGAATGGAATTAAATGAAGAGGAGTGGAATGGAGAGGAAAGGATGGAGAGGAATGGACAAGAATGGAGAGAAATGGAAGGGAAAGAAATGGAAGGAGGGGAAAGGAATGGAGAGTAATGAAATGAAGAAGAATGGAATGGAGAGAAAATGAATGCAGAAGAAGGGAATGGAAAGGAATGGAGAAGAATGGAATGGAGTCTATTGGAATGCAATGTAATGCATTAGAATGGATAATACTGAGTGGTATGGAGAAGAATGGAATGGAATGCAATGGAGAGGAATGAGAGAAAAGTTATGGAGAGGAATGAATTATAATGGAATGGAGAAGAATGGAATGGAGAGGAATCAATTGCAGTGAAAAGGAGAGGAATGGATTGGAGACGAATGAAATGGAATGGAAAGGAATGGAGAGGAATGGAAAAGAGAGCAATGGATTATAATTGAATGGAATGTAAGGGAATGGAGTTGAATGAAATGAAGACGAATGGAATGGAAAAGAATGGAATGCTGGAATGCAATGGTGAGGTATGGAGAAGAATGGATTATAAGGGCAAGGAGTGCAATGGAAAGGAATGGAATGCAGAGGAACGGAATGGAAGGGAATGGAGAGGCATGGAATGGAGAGGAATGGAATGGAATGGAGAGAAATGGAGTGGAGAGGAATGGAGTGAAATCGAATGGAGAGGAATTGAATGGAGTGGAGTAGTATGGATTGGAATGGAATTGAATGGAGAAGAATTGAATTGAATAGACTGGAATGGATTGGAAGAAATGGAATGGAATGGAATGGAGAGGAATGGATTGGAATGGAGAGAAATGGGATGGAATGAGGAGGAATGGAAATGAATGAAATTGAGAGGAATGGAATGGTATGGAAAGAAGTGGAATGGAACGGAGAGGAATTAAATGGAATGGAGTGGAATGGACTGAAGTGCAATGGAATGGAATGGAATGGAGTGAAATGGAATGGAATGGAATGGAAGGGATTGGAATAGGGAGGAATGGAATGGAATGGAATGAAGAAGAATGAAACAGAATGGAAAAGAATGGAGTGGAATGGAGAGGAATCGAATGGAGTGGATTGGAATGAAATGAAGAGGAATGGAATGGAATGGAGTAAAATGGACTGAAGTGGAGTGGAATGCAATGGAATAGAGTGAAATGGAAAGGAATGGTATGTAGAGGAATGGAATGGACTGTAGAGGAATGGAATGGAATGGAAAAGAAAGGAGAGGAATGGAATGGAGTGGAATGGAATGGAAAGGAATATAATGGAATGGACATGATTGTAATGGAAAGGAATGGAATGGAATGGATGGAATGAAATGGAGAGGAATGCAATGGAATCGAAAAGAATGGAATGGAGAGTATTGAAATGGAATGGAAAGATTGGAATGGAATGGAATGGAGTGGAATGGAAAGCAATGGAGAGAAATGGAATGAAATGGTGAGGAAGGAAATAGAATGGAATGAAATGGAAGGGTTTGTAATAGAGAGGAATGGAATGGAACGGAATTGAAGGGAATGGAGAGGAATGAAATGAAATGGAAAGGAATG
>NW_007166940.1:0-812 GCF_000164805.1 Carlito syrichta
CCATGGAGGAAGAAAATGTCTCTTTTTGTCCTCACCAGAGTATCTCCAGTGTATCTAAATAGGTATTAGATAGCACTATTATCTAAAATGCAAGTTAAATAAATGAATTACAGTACATGTTATCAAAAGAAGACAGTTAAATCTATTATGATTCTTCTACACAGACTTTAAATAGAAGAAGGCTCTTCATCAAGTAGTGACGTGGAAAGATCTCTAAGCCATCTTGTTGACTTAAAAACAAAAAGTGGGAGCCGGGCTCGGGGGCTCAGCCTGTAATCCCGCGCCTTTGGGAGGCTGAGGTGAGTGGATTGCCTGAGCCTGCGGGTTCGAGACCCGCCTGGGCAGTGAGACCTCATCTCTACAATAAATCCAAAAATTAGCCGGGTGTGGTAGCGCGCGCCTGTAATTCCGGCCACTCGGAAGGCTGAGGCGGAAGGATCGCCGGAGCCTAGCAGGTTGAGGCTGCGGTGGCCGGGAGCGGCCACTGCACTCCAGTCTGGGCGACAGAGTGAGACTCCAACTCAAAAAAAAAAAAAAAAAAAAAAAGTGGGGAACCTGCGTGCTTATACTGCATTAAGTGTGAAGTGAGTATGTGTGTATGTGTGTGTGTGTGTGTGTGTGTGTGTGTGTGTGTGTGTGTGTGTGTCCACTGGTCTTCATGTCTATCACTATGCCAGTACCACACTACCTTGATTACCATAGTTTTGCAGTTAGCTTTAAAATTGGGGTGAGTGACTCCAACTTTATTCTCCTTTTTCAAGATTACTTTGGCTATTCGAGGTCACCTATTTCCATATGAATCTTAGGATCAC
>NW_007166941.1:0-586 GCF_000164805.1 Carlito syrichta
AAAAGGAAATGTGGGTCGGAGAAACTTCATAAAATCAAGCCCCACCTCTTGGTGAGTTCATTGGTACAACCCTCCTGGAGGGCAACTTGGCAATTTGTTGCAGCTGCCAAATAAAAATGCATGACTTGTGGTCCCAAAGTCCATTTACAGGAATTTGTTCCAGTGAAATAATAAGAAAAGTATGCCAAGATGCATCTCCGAGGGTGTTTTATAAGAGGAAAGAAGCAGAAAGCCTAAATGCCTGCTGGTGGCCCTCTGCCCTGGCACCCAGTGGCTGGACACAGGCTGCATTTTTCCAGCCTCCCTTGTGGGGAGGTGTGTCCCCGTGACCACGTTCTGGCCAATGGGAAGTCATGAAAGTGTCGGGCGCCATTTTTGGAAACCCCCTTCTAGAACACTGGTTTCTATCTTTTGTCTCATTTCTCATTTGCCCTTTCCTCTGACCTGCTTTCTGAACTACATATGTGATGGTTGGAGCTCTACCTGCCACATTGGACCTGGAGGAATAGGTTCCTGTGCGAGGGACGACAGAATGTCCACTGGAGGGAACCCAGTCCCTCCTGCCCCTCTTACACCAACAACCTCC
>NW_007166942.1:0-2173 GCF_000164805.1 Carlito syrichta
CTGATAGTCTTTGAAAGCCTACACAAGGCTGGTAGAGAAGTTTTAGGTTGATAAAATGCTCGTTACCCAGAAAGTGGTTATATGGACCTATTTCAAAGACCATGTCTTTTGCGAGCACAGAAGAGCAAATGCCATCTGTAATTAACTAGAACAAGAAAGGTTGAGTGGAAAGACCAGGACGGAAAGTGAATGTAGACCTCTGGGGTTGCAGAGGCTGAGGGACCAAACATAAATGCACAGCAGTAGAGCCACCAATCTAGGGGTGACCACCTGTGTTAGACCATCTGGAGAACAAATCACAGACAGCAAAATTGGCCTAAGAAACAGGATGAGTGGGGTGTAATCCACATTAGCTGAGATCAAAGATGGAACTGACATTCAGACAACATTTATCAAGCACCTACTGTATATGGGATAATGAATAAGTGCAATCACATATGTATACCCCTTAATTTAGGAGGCAGTAGCACAGCAGTAGAGCATATTCAAAAGTCGGATACCAGGGTTTCTATCCAACTTCTTCTGCTTAACAGTTGTGTGACTGATCACATTACTTAAATTCTCTTACCATGATTTCCACATCTGTAAAGGTGAGGTGAGGAAATTTTTTGGGTGATCATTAAGTGATTCAATACATATAGAAGAACCTAGAGCAAAGTCTGCACATAGAAGGGATTCAATAAATTTTAGTGGCTGTCATTAGATTTGTACTCATTCTTGTTATTTTTATTAAAGTTAAGAGAGATCATCCACTTGTGACATAAAAGATCTGGACCTGGAGTCAGAGAACTTGGTTTTGAAACTCAGTTCTATGACTTAAAAGCTTCGGTTTTCTTATCTGAAAATAGAAGGAAGAAAATCTGGCTTGAAAAATGTGTTATGAAGTGTCCATTTATTTAGAGATCAAGACTGTGTTCATTGAGATCATGCAAATGCTCAACAGAGTTTTAGATTTCAAGCTGAGTATCAGGGACACTTAGCAGCTGGTCCCAGGCCAGAGCAGCAGAGGTTAGAGTCCCTGCCCTTGGACACTAAGAGATAGTAGCCCAAACATTGTAGATGGGAGTCACCAAGATCAACCCAATGGCCAACTTAATTCTGAGACACAGTGATGCTAAATTAATCTTGCAAATTCCTGATTCAGATGAAGTTGTCATTCTCTGATCTCCAATGACTCCACGCTTGTTTGAGAATAAAAATCTAAAGTCTGGCAACCAGCATCCAAATTCTTCCAGGACAGGCTTTCAGCCTTTACTTCCCACATGTGCTCAAGATCACCAAGATAGTGCCTGTTTCCCGTACATGCACATGGCATGCTAGGGAAAGAGATTAAAAAACTTTGGTCTTCGCTTTCATCTACATCACTATTCCTTCCTATCTTCAGCTGTCCAAGTTCTCCATAATCTTCAAGTCTCAGCTAATAGCTGCTTCCTCTGTGAAGCTTTCCCTGGTCCTTCAACTATAAGTGCTCTCTAGCTCTCTTGAATACTTAACAGTTTCTATTTTGTATTGGAATCATGTACGTACATATCTGCCTGTTATCTTTAAACAATTATAAGTTTCTTCAGTGGGCAGGGATTTTTAGCTGTTTCACTCTTGTTTGTTGAAAAGGGGCTTAAATATAATAATCACAAAATATATATTTGCTACTTGCTCGATAGCATAAATATATGGAATGAATGAATAAAAAGATAAATCTATATATCCCTTATCTATAGCCAGATTTGGTTTTATAGTAAAAACAAGGCTTAACACTTCTCAAAAGAAGATATACAAGCAGCCAACAGACCCATGAAAAAATACTCAACCTCACTAATCATCAGAGAAATGCAAATCAAAACTACAATGAGACACAACCTAACTGATAAGGATGAATATCATCCATAAGTCAAAAAACAACAGATGCTGACAAGGGTGCAGAGAAAAGAGAACACTTCTACACTTTGGTGGGCATACAAACTAGTTCAGTCTGTATAAAAGAAGTGCAGTGATTCCTAAAAGAATTAAAAATTGACCTTCTTTATGATCCAGGAATCTCTGTCTTTGAAATATACCCAGAGAAACATAAATCATCTACAAAAAGACACCTGCACATGCATTTTTATTTCCACAGTATTCACAATAGCAAGAACATGGAACCAACCCTATTGTCCATCAAAAGTGGACTGGATAA
>NW_007166943.1:0-412 GCF_000164805.1 Carlito syrichta
CCATTCCGTTTCTCTCCATTCCATTCCATTCCATTCCATTCCATTCCATTCCATTCCATTCCATTCCATTCTATTCTATTCTATTCCATTCCATTCTCTCCATTTCATTCAATTTTTGTCCATTCCATTCGATTCCTCTCCAATTCCTTCCTCTCCATTCTATTCTATTCGTCTCTTGCCATTCCATTCCTTTCCATTCCATTTCACTCATTTCCTTTCCATTCCTCACCATATCTTTCCATTCTATTCCATTTTATTCCATTCTTCTCCATTCCATTGCATTCAATTCCTATCCATTCCATTCGTTGCATTCCATTCCATCCCATTTGTTTCCATTCCATTCTATTCCTCTCCATTACATTCCATAGCATTCCTCTCCATTCCATTCCATTCCGATCTGTTCCTTTCCTTT
>NW_007166944.1:0-453 GCF_000164805.1 Carlito syrichta
CATTCCATTGCATTCCATTGTTCTCCATGCCATTCCATTCCATTCCACTCCATTCCTCTCCATTCCATTCCCTTCATCTCCACTACATTCCATTCCTCTCCTTTCCATTCCATTCCTGTCTATTCCATTCCATTCCTCTCCATTTCACTCCTCTCCCTTTCATGCCTCTGCATTCCTTCTCATTCCATTCCTTTCCACTCCATGTCATTCCATTCCTCTCCATTCTATTCCTCTCCATTCCATTCCATTCCCTACTTCTCCATTCCATTCAATTTCCCGCCATTCGATTTTTTTCAAATCCATTCCATTCCATTCCTCTCCATTCCTCCCCATTCCATTCAATTCTTGTCCTTTCTATTCCATTTCTCTCCATTCCATTCCATTACATTCCACCCCTCTCCATTCTTTCCACTCCATTCCATTCCATTCCACTCAATTCCATTCCATTCTATT
>NW_007166945.1:0-502 GCF_000164805.1 Carlito syrichta
TCCCTTCCATTCCATTCCAGTCTATTCCATTCCATTTCTCTCCATTCTATTCCATTCCATTTCACTCCATCCCACTCCATACAATTCCTATCCATTCCATTCCAATACATTCCTCTCCTTTCCATTCAATTCCACTCTATGCCATTTCATTGCATTCCATTTCATTCATCTCCATACCATTCCTCTCCATTCAATTCCATTCCAATACTCTCCATTACCTTCCACTTCACGTCATTCAATTCAATTCCATTCAATTCCATTCGACTGTATCCCATTCCATTCCTCTCCCTTCCATTCCATTCCATTCAATTCCATTCCATTCCCTTCCTCTCCGTTCCATTCCATTCTTCTTCTCTCCATTCCAGTCAATTCCGTCCATTCCATTCCTCTCCATTCCATTTCATTCCTCTCCTTTTCATTCCACATCATTCCATTCCTTTCCAATCCATTCCTTTCCTCTCCATTCCATCCCTTTCATTTCCAATCATTCCATTCCATTCCA
>NW_007166946.1:0-756 GCF_000164805.1 Carlito syrichta
TCGGAGAGAGGCGGCAAGATGGCGACCGGGCAACCCGGTGTCTGAAGCCCTCTGCAAGGGAGATCTGCAGTGGGTCTCTGACTCTCGCCCCCGGGAGGCTGGGGACCCCAGCATTGCAGCCTGCTCCTCAGACAGAGCTCGGCCATCGCTATCACTGGAACATCACAAGGACTGGACAGTTTTACTGCATTGCACTCTCCCGCCGCTGCCGCAGCCCCTCCCCCCACCAGCGCTCCCGCCGCCGCCGCCGCCACGGCTGCCACGGCCTCTGGCACGGGTAGCTCATCACAACCCGGCCGGAGGAGATCCACACCAAACCGCTTCAGGGAAAATCTGCTGGGATCGCTGCCACCGCTCCTGCGACGGAGACTGTCCTGCCCACCCGGCGTGGGGCTCCTGTTGCCTGCTCGGAGGCAGGCAACCATCTTGTTCCTGTCCGGCCCCACCCCCTCTGGGGCGAGCAGATGAGATAGCACCACCTGCTGGCGATTCAAGGTAACAACACCGAAACGGGAGAAACAACCTTGATAAAGACATAGACCAAACTTCTGAACCGAGGTTAATCTGAACTGTCCTTCACAGCAGATCAGGGGAACTGACCCTAACTGCAAACTAATTTACCAGCTTGAAAAAAAAAAAAACGAGAAATCAGACCTGAAAGGACATTGGACTTAAACGAAATGTCTCAGAGTGTGCTTCATTGATTCTATTAGTTTAATGACTTAATTCTATTCCTACTGTATTGTTCCCTTTTTT
>NW_007166947.1:0-743 GCF_000164805.1 Carlito syrichta
TTATTTAGCTTTGTCTGCTCAGAACTGGAGGTCTGTTGATTGACTTTTACTTAAGTTCCCATAGGTGAATTTGCTCAAGTGTCATCCTCTACCAAACCAATGTAGCTATTGTTTCCCTCTAATACAAAAAAAGCCTCTTCTAGATCAGTCATCTTCTTTCTTCATGTATTCTTACTATAATGTCAAAATGTACATTTATTTCTCAAACTGGAACAATTTCATCAGGATAATTTGAAATTACAGTAGCAACTTGATATAATTTTAAGATAGACAGCATTGTTTTACTGAGGGGAGAATTCCTCTAAAGGAAAAAAAAAATGTTTAGCATAGAGATACTCCAATCCTGTTTCTACTTATTCATGAGCATTGGCTTATTAATTTTATACCTTGCATTTCTCAAGTCTCCCAGTGATTTCAACCACACACTTTCTCATGCCAAATCTCCTGTACTGTATTTAAACTCTCTACTTTCAGCTGAAAGAAGAAAGAACAATAGTTTTTGTTTGTTTGTTTTGTTTTGTTTTGAGTTGGAGTCTCACTCGGTTGCCCAGACTGGAGTGCAGTGGCCGCTCCCGGCCCCTGCAGCCTCGCCGGCTGGGCTCCGGCGATCCTTCCGCCTCAAACTTCCAAGTAGCCGGAATTACAGGCATGCGCTACCACGCCCGACTGATTTTTTGATTTATTGTAGAGATGAGGTCTCGCTGCCCAGGCGGGTCTCGAACTTGCGGACTCAGGCAATCCAC
>NW_007166948.1:0-3527 GCF_000164805.1 Carlito syrichta
GAAAAAAATGTCAATCACAGTTTTAATAAATTACTTTGGAAAAAAGACTAAAGAGAAAAAAATTGGAAAGGTGAGACTTCATCTTTGTTTTCAAATAAATGGTCTTAAATTTTGTGCCTATAGAAAAAGTTTAAAACAGTTTATTATAAATATATCTAAACAGTAAATTTTTGCAGCTTTCGGGTGAAGTCCGGAACTTCATTTCCACAAAGTCTATGAGAAGCAGTCAGTAGAAATCCTCCAATTTAAGTCACAATATCATCCATTCAAGTCCTTGGCATAATCCCTCACCAGTAAGAGCACAGCATGCCAGGATATGCCACTGATGATCTCTAACAGAAATTAGTTTCAAAAACTGGGAGATTTCTGCTACAGCCATACATTCTTTAACATCTTGTTTATTAACAAAAATCGGCAATCCAGGTTTCCTTAGGTCCTCATGTGCTAACATTTTATAGGGTTCTTCTCTAGTTACAGAAATCTTCTCTCTGCCTGTTCTGTTCACAACTATTACAAACTCCATGTTAGTATATAAGTGTTCCAGGAAAAACGAAGAGATTCTTGGTCACCAATATCCCACATTAGGAAACGTGTATTATTAATCTCTATCTCCTCTATATAAATTTCGCTTGTAGAGAAAGGACATACGACTTCATTCACAAAAAAATGGTAAAGGATAGTAATTTCCCCTGCGTTATCCAGCCCAACAATGATATTATTGGGCTCCTGGTGATCGAAAAGTCTTCATACCCTGGTGAAGAGAATTCCCATTCTAGGGCAGCAGACCACCCCACTCCAGCCACCTGGTGGCCTGGCCTCCCCTGGCTCGGGCTGAGGGAGAGGAAAGAGTCGTGCTGGTGCCTTGGCCTCTGCTGCTGTTCCAGCTCTGGCCTCCTGCCCTCTTCAAGGAAACCGGAGTTAGACCAAAACCCAGGCAGCCCTGCTGTGCACGAGGCCCCACAGCTGCTGCCACACCACTTGCCTGACTCATGGACACTGCCGCCGCGTTGTCTGTGAGGAGCCTCTTGGGTCAGTGTCCTCCCCAGTTCTTCTTGGGTGGCTACGAAGACAGCGACCATGCTGGCTGTAAATTTTTACTGTCGTTGTATATTTGTCCTCAAGTTTCCTTCTGTTGTGATAACAGGAGGTGACATATTATTTCGTTTTCTATATTCATTGAAGTGTGTGTGTTTGTGTATTTCCTTGTATATGATCATTCTGCCAATTACTGAAATTGAAATAGTGAAGGCTTTCACTACTATTCCAGAACACTTTATTTCTCCAATTTAATGTTTTGTTTTATATATTTGGGGTTCTATTTATAATGGAACATATGTTTCTTAGTGTTTTGTTTTCCTAAAGGGTGGAAATTTTAACAAATATTAAATATCTTCATATAAATCTTGCATGGTATTTTCTCTTTAATTCTAGTTACCTGTCACTAATGTGGCCACTACAGTTAGTCTGAATTTTTATGTACTATGATTTTCCATCCTTTCACCTTGAACATATTTGCGTTTTGAATTTAAAGATAATCTTTTGTAGATAGCCTATAGTTGGACCTGGCATTCTTCTTCAGTGTTTCTGCCAATGTATATCTTTTTCAATTCATTTACATTTAATGTAATTAAGAAAATAAAGAATTTTTATACATTGTATTTGTATGTGCACTATGCATATAATTAGAAATACACATATAATAAATATATAAAAATGTATGCTATATATATATATTTATATATCACCTCTAGATATGATGAAACTGGTCTCCTTTGCTGGTTTTGGTGGACCTCCAAGAGTGCATCTTGCAGAAAGAAACATTCAGAAAAATCACTCAAGGGTTTTCAGTGTATCTGATCTAACTACAGGGAGACATACATGGCATCAGTTATGACCAAAGTCTCCATGCTTCAGAAAGGAGATTAATCATGAGATTCACCACAAGTTGATGGTCTTGCAAAGAAATGGACCAGCCTCAAAAATTTTGGAGACATTATACCCTGAGAGGGGCATATTAAAACAGGATTCAAATGAGTTGTATATATATCATTGCACGTTTTATTGGTCCTGGAAGAAATTATGCAAATAAGAATAACCTTACCCATTTTCTATCTACCTGACATCATTTCAGGTAACCCACTTGACTAATTTCTGGAGTTCCCAGTTAATGTAGGCTTGTTATGCCAAGGGAATATGGGAAAGGAAATAACCAATGTGTCAGTCTAATTTTGGCCACTAAAACACATGTATGGCACTGCTGTGTAATGTTGATTATGAGGAAGGCCATTTGTGTGTAGTGGAGGGTTACACACAATATTGATGTGATCCTAATATTATGTAAACATTTCTATAAGAGAGTGGCAGATATATTTATGGGGATATTTTGGCTATTCCTTAGGAGTTATTCTAAGACTTATCATATGATCAAGCACTTGTCCCAAATTATTTATCTAGAAGATTTGAAAGCTCTTATTCTCCAGACATTCATGGGACTCTTTGTATCAGTGTTAGTGGATCTTACCTTTCTTCACACTGTTAGTTTTTCCTATAGGGTGACTGTTGAACGAAATATTTATTTTATGATTAGATTCCATGCATTTTTCTAGTGTTACTTTTCAGCAGTTATATAACACCATCTTCTACAAATCTAATACCTCATAATCACTGTCAATCCATCAGTCCAGCACATCTGCTTTCTCCCTCAGCATTTCTGACACTCTCAAAATGTTGGTTTTCATGTTGTGTCTCTTGCACAGTAACACATGGCCATTTCCTCAGGTCTCAGATTGCCCAACTCCACGTAGGCTGCCCTGAAGCTTCTGTATGTAGCCTGTGTTACCATTACCAAGGTAGACCCATTCCTTCCACTGAAGCCATTGTCCAGCGATTTGTTGCTCCCAGTTTATATTATAGCTGGTGAAGGTGTATCCAGATGCCTTGCAGAAACATTCACTGAAAGCCCCAAGATTTTACACCTGAGCCCCAGAAAGATCCAGCTGGACCTCAAGAAGTTATCTGTGGAGAGGAGATAGGAGTGGAAGAAATCTCACTTGACTGGCCCTGATCCCCTCCTAAGCCCTGGGATATGGAAGCCCCTTACCTGAAGCTGCTGCCACCAAGAAGAGGATCTTCCAGCTCCATTCCATGGTGAGGAGCTGTTCTCTCAGGAGCTTCTCTAAGGGAGGAATGTGTTGTTGAGTCATGCCCCCAGGACACATACATATCTGTATTTACCTCAGTAGACTTCAGGCTACTTGCATATTCATGTTTCAGTGTATCTAATAACCCAAGGCCAAATTCGGCTAGAGAAAGAGAAGATAGATGACACGTGGACCACAAAACAATGAGATCCTGAGTGTTGAGTCCTAATCTTATTTGAAGATACATGTGTCTGACACCTCACTGAATTATGTGTTGACAGAACACTTTGAATCAAAAAAACAAGCTCCATTCTGGTTCCTTATACCAGAGCACCCATTTGGAACTCTGAAAGAATGACTTTGTTCAGCTAACAGGAGTTTCCAGCA
>NW_007166949.1:0-995 GCF_000164805.1 Carlito syrichta
TGCATATTCATGTTTCAGGGTATCTAATACCAAGGCCAAATTCGACTAGAGAAAGGGAAGATAGATTACACGTGGACTACAAAACAATGGGATCTGAGTGTTGAGTCTAATCTTATTGAAGATACATGTGTCTGACACCTCACTGAATTATGTGTTGACAGAACACTTTGAATCAAAGAACAAGCTCCATTCTGGTTCCATCTTATACCAGAGCACCCCATTTGGAACTCTGAAAGAATGACTTTGTTCAGCTAACAGGAGTTTCCAGCAGGTTCCATGGACGGCTCAAAGACCAGCTTGGCACTTCCTTAGAAGGGACCTTCTCTAACTGGCTCTTCTACAGCTTCCCTCTGAAGCTGTAGAATTCAGTGCTCTGAATCCTGGGCACTTCAGTACAAAGAATGTTTGTTTTAAAACCACACCCATGGTGCATGGTACAGGTCTGTATTTCTGATCCCAATGACAACAGAAATTGAATGTAATGTTTGATGAACTCACAAGTTCCAAAATCCTGCCCATGACTGTGCTTGGACTAAAATGTGTGTCTTATTCAAATTCTACACAGAAAATTTTGCACAGGTTTTCATGCTTCCAGCTCATATTCATCATTGATCATGTGTAAATACTGATTAATGATCATCTTGAATTTATGCACCCGCACAATCTCTAAGCCTCCACTTCCCTGTCAGATGGCAGTCCCAGTAGCATTTTCTAGTTCTGATATCAGAATGTTATATCCCTGGTGTCTTTGCCACTCAAAGTGCTGCCCATTAAAAATCAATAAAGCCATCCTTGTCTCTCAGTCTCTCACAATTAGGATATCTATAAATCTTACAATTTTCTTTGTTTCATAAGTTTTTCCTTGTTTTATTGTGTTAGGTATATATCCCAGTATATATTTACACAAACATAAGTATTCTTTGTCAAATTATTTTAGAATATTTTCTTTTTCTTTCTTTCTCTTTATCTTTCTTTCTTTCTTTCTTCTATTTTTG
>NW_007166950.1:0-3756 GCF_000164805.1 Carlito syrichta
TCAGTACAAAGAATGTTTGTTTTAAAACCACACTCATGGTGCATGGTACAGGTCTGTATTTCTGATCCCAATGACAACAGAAATTGAATGTAATGTTTGATGAACTCACAAGTTCCAAAATCCTGCCCATGACTGTGCTTGGACTAAAATGTGTGTCTTATTCAAATTCTACACAGAAAATTTTGCACAGGTTTTCATGCTTCCAGCTCATATTCATCATTGATCATGTGTAAATACTGATTAATGATCATCTTGAATTTATGCACCCGCACAATCTCTAAGCCTCCACTTCCCTGTCAGATGGCAGTCCCAGTAGCATTTTCTAGTTCTGATATCAGAATGTTATATCCCTGGTGTCTTTGCCACTCAAAGTGCTGCCCATTAAAAATCAATAAAGCCATCCTTGTCTCTCAGTCTCTCACAATTAGGATATCTATAAATCTTACAATTTTCTTTGTTTCGTAAGTTTTTCCTTGTTTTATTGTGTTAGGTATATATCCCAGTATATATTTACACAAACATAAGTATTCTTTGTCAAATTATTTTAGAATATTTTCTTTTTCTTTCTTTCTCTTTATCTTTCTTTCTTTCTTTCTTCTATTTTTTGGTAAAGGTAAATGTCATATTTATAAGGTACCCCTTCCCAGGCACTGTGTACCTGTTCTTGGGCTGGGACCTGTTTTGGTGTGTCCCTGAGGGCCCCCTGGAGCACTGCCCTTGCACTTCAGGGAAGATTCTGTGTGAGCTCAGAGTATCTTACTCTTATTTGTCTAGTCCAATAGATAAGGCTGACCCTGGTTCATAAGTCTCCTTCACTGACACCATATCCATCTCACAACATCTTCTGAAATTATGAATTGTCTTTAATAAACTCAACAAGCTGTGAAGGGGAACCCAAGCTAGGATTTTGAGAA
The DNA here is from genome assembly GCF_000164805.1 of Carlito syrichta. Taxonomy (NCBI): domain Eukaryota; kingdom Metazoa; phylum Chordata; class Mammalia; order Primates; family Tarsiidae; genus Carlito; species Carlito syrichta. The sequence continues at coordinate 915 of NW_007166950.1, forward strand.
AACCCAGAGAGCTCATTCGCTGGAACTCCAGGTGCTCTGACAAAGTCCACAATCATGATGAGTCCAAAAGAACTTCAAGACTTTGGAGGAAACTCTTCTCCCCTTTAGGGTCCTCTGGTTAAATGTCTCATCAGAAAAGCACTGGAATTATAGGTCAAGGGGATCAGAACCATCCCACATTTGCTGCTCAGGTAACATACACACAAAAAACACACAAAAATACATACACAATGTCTTTTATTCTCTATCTCTCCCCCTCCCTCCATCATCTCCCTATCTCCCTGGTGTCTACAGTAATGGGAAGAAAATGTGGCTTTTCTTCCTGTGTCTATCCCATGAGTCTCATCCCCCACACTGACTGTAGGCCTGAACCTATATCATTATCAAACAGAAAACACTTTATACTTCAGGATGGGGCCATATGCATACTATAGTTCACCAGGTCTCCTGTCATTTGAAATCTGAAAACACCCTTGTGGATGGTTCAGCACCCCTGGTGTCAAACCTGGCCCAGCCCCATCCAGTGTGTGCAGTCAGCACTGAGCCTATGGGAAGGATCGCATGAGACCCACAGTACAACTTGTCTCATGTTCAGGGGCATATCCAGGAGCCTGAGAGAGCCCTGGAAATGCTGGATTGGGTGTCTGCCCAAGAGCAGAGGCATGTGCTGACCAGGACCAGAGGACCTGGAAAAGAGAGCTCAGTGCATCATTGTTCCTGTGGATTAGGGTTACCATGCACCTCCACCCTCCCTCTTCTCACATAGGTGTCTCTTGTGGGGTTTTTGTCCCTATCTCACCTGTGCAGGTAGGCTCTATGGGGTTACTGGCTCACCCTTTTAGTTCAGAAGCCTCAGGAACAGAAAAGTTCACTTTAAAAAGCCCCCATTTAGGAGAAACACCCAGTTCCTTGTCTGATATTAATAGCTACAGACCTTAGCTAGAAAGCTGTATGTTGGAAGGGGCTCTCATGTCACCCTGGGGTGAGAATGAGCTACTTGCACTCTGGTAGGACTCAGGTGATTGGAAAAAGGTCCCAGACAGATCTGGCATCACACAACAGGTACCACAATGTGGCTTCTCAGCATCCCTCTAGAGAGAGGGTTCGTGTCATACCCCAAACCCAGGCTGAGCCATGGTTCTTGCTTCTGACAGTAGGGGAGGCCTTCAAAGTGTGGGAGCTCTGGGCTTTCACTGTCTTTGCTGCCTGGGACACTTCAGTCGCCATCAGTGTTGGATCCCAGGGCTAAGGCTGAGGACAGAACCCACTACATAAACTCCTTGAAAACTCTGAGGTCCCTGAGGTTCACATGCCTGCAGGAAGGGGAGACCCTCAAGGACAGGGAGGACATGGTAGCCTCTTGTCAGCTGCTCAGGTGATTCTGCTCTGTGGGTCTCCTCACTGAGGGACAGCAGTGGGAAGTTGAGTGTGGTTCATCCCAGGCTTCCATAATTCCCTTCATACCAGGAAAGTAGGGGAACTTGTTCATCTTTGTCCCCAGACTGCTGGTCATCTTCCCTTCCTGGTCTCCTGCACAGTGGACTTCAGGGCCTATGACACATGGACAAGGTTATGTCTTAAAGTCACTTTTTAACCATACATAAATTTACAGGAACTAGATCAATGTGGGAAACTTCCTTCTCTACCTGTTTGTGTCTCTCTAGTTGAACTCTAAGAGATCATCAGAAAAATACCAAAAATTCCATGAGCAAGACAGATAATTTAGCAAAAAATAAAAGAAAAAAGAATCCAGTTAAGGGAAGATAATACTCAAGATGATTGTTTGGCAAGAATGAAATTGAGTCCTCTAGGATCCTGGTGAAATGTCTATAGACATTGGTGATAACTCATCTGCAGAGAAAGTCACTTGGTCTTTAGTTGCATGCAGTGAAAATATGAGAAATTAGACTCCAGAGAACTGAGCAAGAATAGTTTCTAGAGAATTGGCATAGGACAGGAGATTACTGATCTAAACAGTCTCCCATTCCAGCTGCTTCTGGCACTTGTTTCCTAGTGGACTCCAGTGCTGGTTGGACCATGAGCACCCCATGAAGCTGATTTCAGTGCCATATCCCTGCAGGCTTGTGTCTATCTGATTTCACTGAAATCCCCTCTCTGTGTGTCTTGCTCAGCAATGCACAGCCGTGTCCTCAGGTTTCAGATTATTCATTTGCAAATAGAACATGTTCTCGGAATCATCTCTTGAGATAGTAAATCTGCCTTTCTTTCCTTTTTTTTTAACTTTCAACTTTTTTATTTTAAAGATATGGGGTACAATTCAGGGTTAGGTATACAAATATTCATTATGCAGGTACTCTTGTTGATGAGTTTCACCCCCCTCTTCCAGCAGATTCCCATTAATGCCAATTCCACCTCCCACCCACCCACAGCAGTTTCCCACTGTTGTCAATCATGTTCTTATAGTATTATGATAATTGTTCAAGCTCCACATATGAATGAGAACATGTGGTACTAAGTTCTTTATTTCTGTGATAGGCGACTCAGTATTATAGACTCTAAGTTCATCCAGGTTCATGATTTTATTTTTCTTTATGGCTGTGTAATATTCCATCACATATATGTACCGTATTTTTTTATCCAGTCCTCTTTTGATTAGTAGCACAGTTGGTTCCATGTTATTGCTATTGTGAACAATTCTGCAATAAACATAAGATCAACCCACTCCACCCATTCTCTGGAGCCTGATGGATGCAGTTCAGCAAGTAGCTACTGAAAAGTGAATCCAGAGGCTGTACAGGAGAGTCTCAGGTATGCCCAAGGCTTGACCAAGCCCTCCCACAGTTTCCATATCTGCACCTTACACTGGACACCAGAAAACATA
>NW_007166951.1:0-774 GCF_000164805.1 Carlito syrichta
AATTATGAATTGTCTTTAATAAACTCAACAAACTGTGAAGGGGAACCCAAGCTAGGATTTTGAGAAAACCCAGAGAGCTCATTCGCTGGAACTCCAGGTGCTCTGACAAAGTCCACAATCATGATGAGTCCAAAAGAACTTCAAGACTTTGGAGGAAACTCTTCTCCCCTTTAGGGTCCTCTGGTTAAATGTCTCATCAGAAAAGCACTGGAATTATAGGTCAAGGGGATCAGAACCATCCCACATTTGCTGCTCAGGTAACATACACACAAAAAACACACAAAAATACATACACAATGTCTTTTATTCTCTATCTCTCCCCCTCCCTCCATCATCTCCCTATCTCCCTGGTGTCTACAGTAATGGGAAGAAAATGTGGCTTTTCTTCCTGTGTCTATCCCATGAGTCTCATCCCCCACACTGACTGTAGCCTGAACCTATATCATTATCAAGCAGAAAACACTTTATACTTCAGGATGGGGCCATATGCATACTATAGTTCACCAGGTCTCCTGTCATTTGAAATCTGAAAACACCCTTGTGGATGGTTCAGCACCCCTGGTGTCAAACCTGGCCCAGCCCCATCCAGTGTGTGCAGTCAGCACTGAGCCTATGGGAAGGATCGCATGAGACCCACAGTACAACTTGTCTCATGTTCATGGGCATATCCAGGAGCCTGAGAGAGCCCTGGAAATGCTGGATTGGGTGTCTGCCCAGAGCAGAGGCATGTGCTGACCAGGACCAGAGGACCTGGAAAAGATAGCTCAGTGCATC
>NW_007166952.1:0-1131 GCF_000164805.1 Carlito syrichta
AGAAAACATTGAAAAAGATAATTAAAGATGACCTAAATAAATGGGGCATTGACTACCTTTTTAGATCAGAAGAAGACTCAGTATTATAAAGATATAATTTCTCCTAAAATTGAGCTATAGGATCGAGGTAATACCTACCCAATCATAATCTCAGCTCAGTTTTTAGACCAAATATGTGATTCTACAACAGATATGGAATGGCAAATAATTTACAGTAGCAAAGCAATTATAACAAAACAAAAAGGACTTAACCTACTCTAATTTGAAAACTGACTATGAAGACTCAGTATTATAAAGATGTCAGCTCCTCCCAGGCTGATCTATAGATTCAATGCAATCCCAATAAAAAATTTCAGGAAGTTATTTTGTGGGTATTACTAACTGTTACTAGAGTTTATACGAAAACCCAAAGACCCAGAATAGCCAACACAATGTTAAAGAAGAGCAAAGTTGGAGGATTACCCTACCCAACTTCAAGACTTCAAGTCAGTAATCCATACAGTGTAGAATTGACAAAAGAATAGACAAATAGATCAGTGGAAGAGGAGAAAGAGCCCAGAAATAGACTCACATGAATATTGTTCACTGACCTTTGACAAAGGATCAAAAGCAATACAATGAGAAATGAACAAATGGTGCTGGTACAACCAAATATCCACATGCAAAAAAAAAAAGAGAGAATCTAGACATAGACCTTACACCATTCAGGAAAATGAACTTAAAATGGATTACCAAACTATATATAAAACCCAAACAATAAAACTGCTAGAAAAAAACATAGTAGAAAATCTAAAAGTCCTTAAGTTTGGCAATGATTTTTAGATATAACACCAAAGACTCAATCCATGAAAAAAAAGAACTGATAAGTTAGACTTCATTAAAATGTAAAATTTCTTCTCTGTGAAAGATTTTGTTAATGGAATGAAAAGACAAGCTACACATTAGTAGAAATATTTGACAAAGACATATCTGATAAAGGATTGCTATCCAAAATTTGCAGTGAACTCTTAAAACCACCCAAAAAGGAAATAATCCTAATAAAATCTAGGCCAAAGATCCTAACAGTTACTTCACCAAAGAAACCAGATAGCAAATAGGGAATTAAAAAGATGCTTCACATCACGTGGACTA
>NW_007166953.1:0-636 GCF_000164805.1 Carlito syrichta
CTGCTGGTTAGCTATATAGCAAGATAGTTAATTCAACTGTCTAGCATGCAGGCTAGCTATTTAAGATAGCTAGTTAAGTCAGCTACTTAAGTCTGCTGACTAGCTAATTAAGTGAACTACTTAAGTCTGCTGACTAGCCAGTTTGCTAGCTAGGTAGAGAGCTAGTTAAGTCAGCTGGGTTGCCAGCTGGCTAATTATTTAAGTCAGTAAGTTCTGCCAGCTTGTTAGCTGGTTATGTCAACTAGTTAATTCAGTTGGCTAGCCAGCTGGATAGCTAAGTACCAAGCTAGTTAAGTCAGTTGGCTTTCCAGCTGGCTAGCTATTTAAGTCAGCTAGTTAATTCATCTGGCTTCCCAGCTGCCTAGGTATGTAGCTAGCTAGTTAATTCAGTTGGCTAGCCAGCTGGCTAGCTGGTTAAGTCAGCTAGTTAACTAAACTGGCCCGCCAGCTGACTAGCTAGTTAAAATCAGATAGATAAGTCAGCTGGCTAGCTATTTGAGTCAGTTAGTTAAAGTCAGCTGGCTTAGCCAGCAGTCTATCTTGGTAACTAACTAGTTAAAGTCAGCTGACTAGTCAGCTGGATAGATAGTTAAAGTCATCTAGTTTAAGTCAGCTCACTAGCCAGCTTGTGAGCTA
>NW_007166954.1:0-1003 GCF_000164805.1 Carlito syrichta
GAATAAAACCTTACATTTTTAACTCCTGCTAATACCCAACCTTTCCATGCCAGCTGACGTGGTATATTGCTAAATGGTATTTTAATTCTATATTCTAATCTTATAGTTGGGCATTGCTATTATTGTTTTATATAGTCTATGCTTATTTTGAATTATCTCCCTATATGTTTGTCTTTTTCTTTACTCTCTCTCTCTTTTTTTTTTTTTTGCATTTCCATCTTTATACCTAAATCATTTTTCTCCTTGCAGGATGTTTAAAAAAATTTTTTTAGTGGAGATCTGTGGATGATTAAGTCATTTTTGGTTGTCTAAAACTAACTTTTGTTATTGTCATTCACAAGTACAATTCTGTATTGAGGCATTTTAGAAAATTTTCTTTTTCTTTTCTGGATTTCATTTTTTTATTTTAATAATTCAACTGTAATTTCTTTGTTGCTAATGTATGTTTTCCTTTTAATGCTTTTAAAATCCTTTCGTCTTTGATGCTGCAATTCTATCAGGAAATGATTAGGTGTGAATTTCTTTTTACATATTCTGTTTAAGATATGATGCATTTTTAAATCTGGGGTAAACTTTGAAAAATTCTTTACCATACATCTTCGAATTTTTCACCTCATAATTCTATAATCTCCTTTGGGGTTTTTGGTTAAATGTGTGCTAGGTCTTCTCACTCCATGTTGTTTACAGTTGTTTTCCAACTTTTCTGTTTTTTCTTCCTGTATAATTTGTAATATTTGTCTTGTAACTTCTTGATTCTCCTGAGTCATTTCCAGCCTGTTATTTTTTCTTCCAATGAATTCTTTTAAATTTTTATTGTATCTTAAATTTCTAGAAGTTTCTTTTGTTTTTAGTTTACATTTAGCTAAACAGGATGATAAATCTCTTACTCTTTAGTCATGCTTTTAATCTCCCTCTTTATTTTTATTAGCATTTCAAACACACTAATTTTACATTATTTGATTAGAAATTCAAATATTTTAAGTCTTTGAAAGTTTTCTGCTCT
>NW_007166955.1:0-830 GCF_000164805.1 Carlito syrichta
GGTGGCTACTTAGTTAAGTCAACTAGTTAAGTCAGTTGAAAAGGCTGCTGGATAGCTAGGGAGCTAGGCAATTAAGTCAGCTGGGTAGTCAGCTGGAAGGTAGTTAATTCTGATAGTTTATTCAGCTGGCTAACAAGTTGAGTAGCTAGTTAAGTCAGTTGTCAAGCCAGCTTGCTAGCTAGTTAAAATCTAGTTAGATCTGATGGGCAGCCAGCTGGCTCGCTAGTTATTTCAGCTAGTTAACTCAGCTGGCTAGCTTGGAAGTTAGCTAGTTAAGTCAGCTAGATATGTCAGCTATTTAGCTAGTTTAGTCAGCTAGTTATGTCATCTAGCTATATGAGAGCTAGCTAGGTAGCTAGCTAGGTAAAACAGCTAGCCAGCTGACTAGCTTGTTAAGTCAGTAAGTTAAGTCAACTGTCTGGTATGCAGATTAGCTAGGTAGTTAGGTAGTTAAGTCAGCTGGCAGGCCAGCAGTCTATGTAGGCAGTTAGCTAGTTAAGTCAGCTGGTTAGTCATCAGGCGTCTAGTTATGGCAGTTAGTTTAGTCAGCTGGCTATCCAGGTGTCTAGCTACGTAGCTAACTAGTTAAGTGTGCTGGTTATCCAGTTGACTACTTCATTAAGTCAGCTACTTAAGTCAGCTGGCTAGCCTGCTGGCTAGCTGTGTACCAGGCAGTTAGGTCACCTTGCTAGTCAGCTGGCCAGATATTCAATTTAGCTAATTAAGTCAGGTGGCAAGTCAGGATGCTATCTAGGTAGCTAACTAGTTATGTCAGCTGTCTAGACAGCTGACTAGATATTTTAGTGACCAAGTTAAGTCAGCTGACTAAC
>NW_007166956.1:0-821 GCF_000164805.1 Carlito syrichta
TCGGAGTGCAGTGGCCGCTCCCGGCCACCGCAGCCTCGACCTGCTGGGCTCCGGTGATCCTTCCGCCTCAGCCTTCCAAGTAGCTGGAACTACAGGCGCGTGTGCTACCACGCCCGGCTAATTTTTGATTTATTGTAGAGATGAGGTCTCGCCAAGTTGCCCAGGCAGTTCTCGAACCCGCGGGTTCAGCCAAGCCACTCACCTCAGCCTCCCAAAGCGCCAGATTACAGGCTGAGCCACTGAGCCCAGCTTTTAAAATTTATTAAGATTCTCCCTTGTCTACAGAATAAAGTCTCAACACCATGGCAGGATTTTCAAAATTTATTTTCCTCTTTCCATCTCCTACTTTTTGAAACTCTTCTCCTCTCCTATATTTCACCCACACCAAACTGCATTCCATATTTGAAGTGTTTAACTTTTTGTCATCCCCTGCGTGCATGGCATCAGATACTACTGGTTGAAGGAATGGAAACAAGAAGAAAAAAGGAATGAAACCCTGTGGTGAGTCATCTTCAATCCATTTCAGAGCCATAGCAGAACTTTATTCCCTCTACCATTTGCCTCAGTGAAACAGACGCTGAGGGACACTTCCATCGATACTGTACCCTGATACTGACTGCTAGGGAGAGCATGCACTTACTTTGTCGTTGTAGAACATCATTTTTCCTTACCATAAATTGCTTGCACCAAGTTGAAATGTTGCCTATGCAAATTAGGTTATTTCAGTACCTGTTCATTTATCTCTTTTGTTGCAAGTGATCACAGATAAAATAGGTTGCGGTGGACCAAGCAAATCCCTGATTGCAAATGATCTCTCATTT
>NW_007166957.1:0-11262 GCF_000164805.1 Carlito syrichta
CCATCCACTCACCTCAGCATCCCAAAGCGCTGGATTACAGGCTGAGTCACTGAGCCCAGCTTTTAAAATTTATTAAGATTCTCCCTTGTCTACAGAATAAAGTCTCAACACCATGGCAGGATTTTCAAAATTTATTTTCCTCTTTCCATCTCCTACTTTTTCAAACTCTTCTCCTCTCCTATATTTCACCCACACCAAACTGCATTCCATATTTGAAGTGTTTAACTTTTTGTCATCCCCTGTGTGCATGGCATCAGATACTGCTGGTTGAAGGAATGGAAACAAGAAGAAAGAAGGAATGAAACCCTGTGGTGAGTCATCTTCAGCCCATTTCAGAGCCATAGCAGAACTTTATTCCCTCTACCATTTGCCTCAGTGAAACAGACACTGAGGGACACTTCCATCGATACTGTGCCCTGATACTGACTGCTAGGGAGAGCATGTACTTACTTTGTCGTTGTAGAATATCATTTTTCCTTACCATAAATTGCTTGCACCAAGTTGAAATGTTGCCTATGCAAATTAGGTTATTTCAGTACCTGTTCACTTATCTCTTTTGTTGCAAGTGATCACAGATAAAATAGGTTGCGGTGGACCAAGCAAATCCCTGATTGCAAATGATCTCTCATTTATTTATTTTTTCTTGTTTTTAAGTAGTGGTGCAGTGTGCAATCGACCTCTCATTTAAATGACCACATATATTTTTAAATATTCTTAGTTTAAAATTGCATGCAAAGATTAGTATGAAGGATTTAAGATTAATTTCGCATATAATGTGAATAAATTTGTTTTTTAAACCAAATATTTCTTACATTTTTATTATTGTATTTTTGAAATATATATGTTTTTCTGTTTTCTTAAAGTATTTAGTAAATTCACTTTCACTGGGGCAGTGTGTTAATTCCCTTGAGTTTGATATTCTAAAAAACGGTTAATGTTATTTTCAAACATATCAAGGCTCTCAACTGGATTGTATTCCTAAGGAAACCACTTAGTGTTAAGACATGAGATTATAGCCTATGGGTCCCCGGAATATTAGGAAAGTAAGGAACATTATTAGGATTAAATTATGTTCGTCGTGGCTGTTTCATTTTGCAGATTGTACGTAAGTTTTCTCTTTAAGCATTTCTTATAAGAAAAATATCATGTGTTTCTTAACTAGGCATGGTGCACATGCCTGCAATTTTAGCCTACTTGGGAGGCTGGCAGGAGGATTACTTGAGCCCAAAGTTTGAGCCTGCAGTGAACTATAATCACACCACTGCACTCCAACCTGGAAGACAAAGCAAGACTATCTCTAATGAGGAAAAAAAAGAGAGAGAGAGAGACAGAGAAAGAAAGAAAAAGATCACATTTTAAAATAAACTAATAATTACTATGAATAATAGTCCAGAAAAGTAAAGTTAATTACTGAAATAAAGTTTTTTCTTCCCCACCTCCCAGTGATTCTGGCTACTATTCATATATTAAGAGATATAACGTAAGGAGCACACTTTCCTTTTTAACCTGCTTCTTCCTTTATCATCTCTTTTCCTATCTGCCTTGATGGGCAAGGACAAAACAGCATCTTAAAAACATGTAGCAATTCGAAAGGCTACAAGGTCAACAAAGTCTTAACATTTTCCATGTTTAGAATACTTGTCATCAAGCAAAACTTTCTTGTTTCATTACTGTAAAGGAGAGGAGAGAAAGAGTTATGCTCTGTAGAAACAGTAAAATGACAACACACTCATTCTGAAAATCTATCTTTCTATACCGTTAGCAGATTTTTCTCATGACTTTTTTTCACTCTACATTTTTTGCCCTTGCTAACTACTGATATCACCTTGGAGGCAGGTGAAATGCATATTTGGTGACTGGTAAAGAGGTTCACATCCCAATATGGAAAAGGGATAATTTTTAGTTTGACTAAAGGTTATCATTTCTAATTTTTCACATGCCTCAAATATATTGTGTCACTATCTATACAACTCCTTACAGTCTGTCAAATACTGGAGTTTATTTATTCTATGAGCAAGAATAATAAGTGATAAAATAAGACCTTATATAAGAAAACGTTCCCTTTAATATCAGGTGAAGAAATTTTGTACTTGTTTCTGAATGACCATAAAGCATTATTTTATAAACAAAAATTTTCCTTTTATGAGAATAATTTCTAATGCTGGATTATTTAGAGTCAAGAGAAAGCAGACATTGACAAACTATGAATGAAATATAATCTAAATAAAACTAAATGAAAAGAAACAGATTATTAAATTGTTTAATTGATTTTGCTTTTCCCTAATTCAGGCTCAATGATAAAAAATCTTTCAAAATTAAGTTTTCTCATTTCTAATATTTTTTATTTGAAGGCAAAGAGAAGAAATTTTAAAATATATTATTGTTCTTCTCTTGTATCTTCTCCTCCTTCACTATATCAGTTTTTAAGGATGATTTAAGACATAACAAAGGAGATAAAATTGGTAAACAACAACAAAAAAATGTAGCTACAAATACAGATTCACTTTCATCAATTGGTCAAAGTTCAAAACCAAGATTAGAGGTTCAAGAGTAATACTTAATTTGAGAAGGTTAGACTGGAAATACATATTGAAAGAAGGTTCAGAGAAATTTTAAGTGCTGGCTTCAGGTTCATACATTTTTACACAGGACATGAAGACATGACCAAAATCTATGAACCTGGGGGCAGACAATACAAAGAAGATGACAGGCAATCACAAATTCCCTTTGGATATAGACACCATACGTGGGCCAAGGAAACTTAAATTGCCATGCCATCTTGGGTTAAGGCAGAAGACTTATGAACTCACAGGGTCATTTATGATGTAAACACTTGGCTGTATCTTCAGAATAGCAAAACTCTAGCAAAGATGGAAATAAGGACTTGCTTGAGGAAAAAAGATAGAAGTAGATATACTGTCATGCTTTATGCCTTAAATATCTGATAATTATATTATATTTCATTAATAGATGTCATTTTTATAAAATTACTCTTATACTCAAAAATAATTTCATAATCAAGTTGCCAATTTCTGATAATAATTATTTATGTGAATTGTATATGCCTTTACTCTTTGACCCGTACTTGTCCTGCCAGAAGTAATGACATTGCTTTATCGCATATCTACTGTCATGCATCAATCAGTGAACAAAAACATAAAATTACAATAATAATTTACTTTGTCAGAGGCTATGCTGTTGACAGTATGCTATAAAGATGGAAATAGTAATAGTATCTCATTTCTAAAAGGGAGATGACTCAGAGTTTTATATTTCTGAGATTGTCATGCTTAGCCTTCATCCAGTTTTATCTTATAATATTACCCAAAGAAATCCAGCTATATCCCACATATCTTGGCAGAATGTTAATGGAAATATTTTTATGATAATATACAGTATTAGATAAATTTTAAAATAATCAATTTTTATTTTTTGCTTAAACATCAAAATAGCATAAATTATATTTAAGAGAAGCAAACTATGATCACAATAATCAGCATAGATAAGTCTCAAAGTGTATAGTCTGGCTTTATTGCCATTGTACTGCCTGCAGTTTAAAATACTTTTACAAAAATTGTTATGGATAGCTATATCCTGCTTTTTGATTTAATGATCTTTACTGAAAGAAGATTTTTTAAAAACATGTTTTACTTAGTGCAAAAAATAACAATATCTATATTAGAACAATCTCCAAAGATGTGATTAGAAGACATAATACAAGTTCCTCATTCAAAGCTCACTGACTGCTAAATTGTTAATGGAAAGTTTCAGTTTATATACTATAGAATGATGATTGTCATAAGATTGTTGTGCAGATTAAATGACAGTGCAACACACTCATGTTCAGAAAATCAAAATTTTTTAGTTAAATCTGACTTTGAATCTAAAATTAACAATAATAGAAATAGCATTAGTATTTGCTGGTTTTTCTTTCTTTTAAAATTTTTTTCTGCTAATTACAAAATTAAGTGTGTTAAAATTCTACTAATGTTGGATTTGTGAATATTTTTTGGAATGAATTATACTGTTTTTCTTTGTTTTCTTTTATGTATAGTTGGAGGCTATCTAATTAGGTAAATAACGAATTGCTTTTTAGGAAAAAAATAAAACAAACAAAAATAACCTTTTCCCCAGAATCCCTACAGTAGGTCTTAAAATAGATTATTCATATAAAATGTTCCCTATTTTCTCCATGTCTTTGTCAGTGTTTGTTACTGTTTGACTTTCAACTAACTGACATTCCAGCAGGTGTGAGGTGATATCTCTTTGTGGTTATTTTTTTGTTTTTTAGATTAGAAAATACAGTTTATTTAAAAAGTAAATTAAAGAGAGAGAGAAGGAGGAGATTTACCTCCCCAAGGCAGGGAAGGGGGCCAAAGCCACGAAGCATAGCAACAGCCACAGCTCAAAGAGCACATAGCAGCACCAGAGCCCAGTAAGGCAATGACAAAATGACTGCTCATGGTTGAGTCCTTTTAACCATTTCCCTTGGATGGGGGAAGGTCATTAAGATGATTGAGTGGTGGTCTGCTCCACGTCATTATGTCATTACAAAGGGGCAGGTAAGTGCAAGTACTGACATCAGGTGATAGACAGCAGGCAGATGGGTGCGTTAATCACATGATTGCTGCCCTGGTGGTGGGCTAGATGTGTGACAAGAGGAGGGGTTTTCCTGCAAGAGACTTGTCAGACATTTGCAATCCACAGACTCCTTGACCTAAAGGTGGTCTATTATCATTTCTATGGCTCTGTCCTTATCTTACATCTGAGGGAGATTTGCTAAGGGGGTGGGGTAGGCTGCCAGCTTGCCCTGTAATAGAATATCTGAACACTTCCTAAAACCTGCCTATTGGAAATTTATCTATCTATGTATAACCTGTGTTAGATTAAAAGCGTGTCAGGGATAAAGTCTAAGCAAAATGACTACGCTTAGGCAAAAAGACTACGCTATCACTCTCACTTAATTGTCCACATCTTACAACTAAAACTGTAATTTAACAATTTGTGAAGGTTGTTCTTTTTTAAACAAATCTACCTGTTCATAATTGGAAATAAGTAGGAGCAAATCATTTCATGTCCACATGGTCTGTTCACTCTGAAGGGTTTTACATCAAACTGTTACAGAGAAATGGTAAAAAATTTCATATGTATAACCTATTCAAAAGTAGCTTTTAAGGTTTTTTTCAGCCAAGACATTAAAAAAGCAACAGGGTGCCAACATGTAGGGTTGCAGAAGCAGAGGACCAAAGAGGCATCCCCACTGGCAATTGCAATTAGCGACAAAACTCTAACTGCCCATCAGAAACCTGGTAAGAACGACCTGCTAAGGGAATGGTGTCCGTTGCTTATGGGTACAGTCTGTGGGGGCACTGAAATCATGCCCCAAAGAGGCCTAAACCTCCTGGACCTTGTCCACTGAGCAGGGCAGAGTCATCAGAAAGCAGGTACACTCTCTTCTGAAGAGAGGGAAAAACACTTGGTTCACAAATGGCGGCCACTTAAGGAGGCCTGGAAATCTGCTAAAGTGCCTGGCACTAGCTCACTATAGCCCCCAACAAATCCTAGGTGAATATGAGGGCACTGGAACCTAAATTAATTTTTTAATTCACACAAGTGTCAGACTTCTGGTCCTGGCCATTCAGGTCAGAATCATACAGCCTTATCTTAATCAAAAATTACTAAAGGTTAATTCAAAATATAAATGTAAAAAGTATCTCTTTCTGTTTCAATATGCAATTCCTGATGACTAGTGATGTTGAGCACTTGTTTTTCATATATTTGTTGGCCATTCTTTTATCTTTTTTTGAGAAAAGCCCATTCATATCCTTTGCCAATTATTTAATGGTGTCATTTGTTTTCTTGTGATTGAGTTGAGTTCCTTCTATATTTTAGATATCAGACTTTTAGCAGATATATGGTTTGCAATTATTTTCACCATTCTGTAGGTTCTGGAACTGCAACAAGTGCTCAGGCAGTGGGGAAGAAGAAGCTGCTATTTTGTAGTACCAGCAGTGCACAGGCACCTGACCAAAAGTTCGCAATAGAGTTATTGAAAGCAGGTACACATATACCTAAGAATGTTACCATCATTGCTATGGAAAGCTAAGATAATTTAGTAGAGAATCTTCTGCAATTAATGCAACATCCAGAATTAGATACTGTGCCTTTGAACCATACAACTGGGTATATACCTATAAACGTATTCCTTCAGTAACTTCCTATTAAAAATACATAAAGTTTAGCTGGGCGTGGTGGCATTTGTCTATAGTTCCAGTTACTTGGAAGGCTGAGGAAGAAGGATCACCTGAGACCAGCAAGTCGAGGCCGTGGTGCAGTGAGCATGCCACTGAACTCCAGCCTCGGCAACACAGTGAGACTCCAACTCAAAAAAAAAAAAAAAGAAGAAGATACATAAATTGGCTTATGGTTTTCTATTGTTGAATATTGTTCTAATTTATCTAAACTTTACATTTTTATGAAATGGCATTTTCAAATATTATAATGTTTGGCCTTATAAATATATTTGGTCTTGTATTCTATTATTTCTAAGGTAAAAGCAACTACACTAACTTTCTTTTCATTAAGATTTATCTGTTACATTATTTTCATCTACTTCTTTCAGCTTTTTTGTGATCTTCAGTTTTAGCTCTGATTTTATTTTAAAAAGTTGAATATTTGTCCAGCTGATAATATTCAAATTTTGATTGCAGTAAATTGTACATCTACATTTTTATGTGTGATGTACTTGCATTAATTTCAATCAATTTCTACATTTTTAAGATTACAAAGAATTAAATTAAAAGGTGCTAAATATAAGATTCAGTAAAGTTTTTATATATACAGTTGACCTTTAAACAACAAGGGTGTTTGGAGCGTTGACTTCTTTGCAGTCTAAAATTCACTTATAACATTTTACCCTTCCAAAACTTACTAATATGATAAAAGATTGAATCTAGTTTCCTTTTTCTCCACATGGTTATCTAACTTTTCCAGCACCATTTATAGAATAAATTGCCCTTTCCTCAGTGTACACTCTTGACACCTTTGTCAAAAAACGGAGTTGGCTAAAAATAGGAGTTTATTTTTGAGTTCTTTACTCTGTTCCATGGTCTATGTGTCTGTTTTCATGCCAGTACTAGTCTGTTTTGTAGTATAGCTTTGTAGTATATTTTGAAGTCAGTTTTATTCTTTCTGCTTGGCAATTTGAGGTCTTTTGTGGCTCATATAAACTTTAGAATTGTTTTCTATTTCTGGGAAGAATATCATTGATATTTTGATAGGGATTAGATTGAATCTGTAGATTATTTTCTGTAGTATTGATATTCCAACAACATCAAGAATAATATTTTGGTAATTTTAAAGCATTCCTTTTCAAATTGCACATCCCCATTAGAATAACCGGAAAATTTTCTCACTGATAATCTGATACAGTTTATATATTTATTGTTATTGAAATATATGTGATGATAGAGTGTAAATAATCATACTTGGAAATGTAGAGCCTAGATTTGAGTATCCTCTATATATTGTACTGTCTTCTATATCTGTAATATAATTAAAGTTGCCTAATTCTTCTTCAGTTCACTCTAGACATCTAAAATATGACAATTTTAGCATACCTTTAAGAAGTTTGGGAAGGAAAAAGATCATAGTCTAACACAACAAAGGTTAAGAGAAAATGCTCTTCATTATTTATTTTTTCTAGTTAGCCCTTAGTTACACAAATACTTAAAATATTTCAAATTGTTCCTCCTTTGCCCTTACGATTGTTAAACTAACTATTGAATAAGCCATGGTTGAATTGTGAAAAAAATTTCAATTAGTTTTACATACAGAACACATTTCATGAATAATAAGATGAGTTTGCAATGATGAGGATCTGAGACAACTGAAACAGTAGTATTAATATTTTCCCTTAATGGAAATAAACCTGCCATGAAAGTTTAAAGAGCAGAGAGGCGAGATAAATGATGTTAGAATGAAAGTTTTTTAAAATCTATACTTGTTTCTAATATTAATAAAAACTATTAAAAGGACATAAAATTAAAGATAACAGATAACTAGGAATTGCAAACTCCCACTTTTCATACACAGAAAAATGCATTAAGAAAATGCTATGTAATTTTAGCAAAATTATAAAAGACAGCTATTTACATATATATAGTTTTACATTCATTTTTGTATATAGATTTATTATTCATTTACTTGAGGATAACGGCAGGGAATAGTAAGACATATGTTTGCATGTTTATACATGTGTGTTTGTATATCTTTAAATTATAGTATAAAGCTGTAGATGAAATTGACCTTCCATTTGACCCAGCAATCTCCCTATTGGGAAAATTCCTAAAGGAACTCAAATCATTCTACAAAAAAAAGATACTTGCACATGCATGTTTATTGCAGCTCTATTCACAATAGCAAAAACATGGAACCAACCATGCTGCCCATTGAAGCTGGACTGGATAAAAAAATCTGTAGTATATTCACGCAATGGAATATTATGCAGCCATAAAGAAAGACAAACATATGGACTTCACAGGAACTTGGATGGATTTAGAGTCTTCATACTCAGTGATCTATCACAGAAACAAAGAACAGAGTATCATATGTTCTCACTCACAAGCGGACCTTGAACAATTATCATAATGCTGTAAGAAAGGGATTGGCAGTAGTGGGAAACTGCCAGGGGAGGGGGCTTTGATTGGCAGTTGAGGGAAACAGCCAGGGGAGGGAGAGGCACACCTCATCAACAAGGGTATCTGCATAATGAAAATTTATGCACCTAACCCTGAATTGTACCCCACATCTTTAAAATAAAACAAAATAAATAAATAAAGATTTAAAAAAAAAGAAAATGCTATGTAATTTTAGCAAAATCAATAAAGATAACTATTTACATATATACTTATACATTTATTTTGTATATAGATTAATTATTCATTTACTTGAGGATAACAGCAGTAAATAGTAAGGTGTGTGTTTGCATGTTTTTACATATTCATTTAGGTAACTTTAAATTATAGAATAAAGCTGCAAATGAAGTAATCTCAGGATATTTACAAATTTGAGCATATAATACACTATCAAGGAGATGGTAATATGTTTTAAACTTAGATATTGTTTAGAATAAAATCTGTTAATATAAGATAACAAAAATATAAAATAATAACACATATTCTAAGCACGTGAACATTTAAAGATTTTTCTCTTTTACTTTAAAAGTCATGACGGACAAAGAAATCAAAACCAAAACTGAACACAATCTAAAAAATAAAGGTAACATAAACCATGTATGAAAACCTATTGAATATGAGAAAGCATACATTTAATTAACATTTATAGACTTGGATTTCTCAAAGTAGAAAAATTTACAGGTTATATTTACTAAATAAATTGTCACTGTATAATGGTATGTATGAATGAACTATAGCTGCAAATATCAAAAGAGATAAATCACACACAAAAATAGTGAAGCAACAATATGAGTTGCAGAAAATATATAGAGCATGTTTTCCTATATATAATGTTGAAAACAAGCACAATAAATATTATGTTAAGTAATCCATAAGAAGCAATAAAAGATAGGGATAATCAAGATAATAATTGATATAACAATCCAATTTATTTATATGTGTGAATAAAAGAAATTAAAATGGATACAAAAAGTTCCTGGTGATTTAAAAAATATTTTACTTAATATGTATGTGTTTTCTATATTCTTATTCTTAAAACATACATAAACTATGCATGGTCTTAGGTATGACACTTTTCAATAATGTTAAATATAGTAACAAAATAAGTATAAACATGTTTAAAGAGATAAAATATATGTTCATAAATAAAGGCAAGGACAGGAAGCAAACAGTCAAATATCTGAATATATCTGAAAAGAAGTCATCAAACCGACATATAAGCCTCTCGACCATAAATAAGAACAAAAGTTTATGCTATCAGAATCTAAAACATATTGCTAAAACGTTGCTTAAACACTAGTCCTAAATAATTACATCATTTAAAATGAAGGATAAAGATAATTTATTAAGGCTTGACTGAAGAACTTTAAATTAACTGAAACAACACTTCTAGTCTCAGTTTCAACATGTCACATATTCACAAAAAAAGAGGGAATTGATCAAACTGTAAAATGAGTGCATTTTCTTACATTCATCAGAGTACTGAATCACAGAGCAAACAGCTAATTCTGAAACTTGAGAGATAGGAGAATGCATAGAATCACAGCCAAGATCTATTCTCTTGGAACAGAAACACTGGAGAAAGTAACTGGTCGGAACACTTAAATGGGAATTGTGAACATGATGAAGGCTGTGTGAATTAGCTTGAGTTGCAAACTCTTGGGAGCTAGTTACATCATAGGGAGGCTCCCATACTTTTGAGGGTTTAATTTCTAGAAGTTCCACTAGGTTCTCATGTGAAAATCAAAGAAATATTTACTCTTTCTATAACAGAGGGAGGAGAAGGTGATCATTTTGAATTACATCACGAGCTTCTCCAGTTCTGTATAAAAAAGGCCCACATCAAGGGAAACTACTTTTTAAGACCTAGAGGAGGGAAGAACAGTAAGAGAACTCTATCTTCCTCTATCCTTTCTGCCTCTTGTTAGGAGAGGGAAAAAAAAGGCCAAAAAAATGTTTTTGAAAATCAAGCCAAGGGGTTTAAAAAAAAACCTGAGATTCAATTATAAGCTTTCAAAATGCTTCACTTCCCCAATACCTTATCATAATATCAAAAAGACTTTAGTATAACAATGGAGTATGACTGGTAGAAGACAAGACATAGACTCTGTTTAGGAATACCCAAAGTTCATTAACAAGACCTGTCCTGATGGAATACTTTTATCAGAACTTGATTGACAGGTGTTTTATTAAAGCCTAGCCATCTTGGGGGAAGAAAACATTCAACTCCAGTTCCCTCTAGTCTTCCAAGTGGGAAAGGTAAATATTCAACTCAGAGATTTAATCAAAGAGATCTAATCAAATTACTACATAATTATTCCCCTTCTTCAACATAAACCATCACATTAATAGGAGTTCTGCATAATAGCAGGGTTTATAGTTTAAATGTGCAATTAAACACAGGGAAGGCAGAAAAAAAGGCAAAGATGGAAAAGAAAAAAAAAGAACAAGTGCTAGAAATAGAAAACAGCTAAAAACATAATAGATATTCATTTAAATAGAAAACAGGTAAAAAACATGATAGATATTCATTTAATTTTATCTATAAATTTTATCAATAAGCACA
>NW_007166958.1:0-938 GCF_000164805.1 Carlito syrichta
TTTTGGGCTATCCCATAGGACAAGTGCTTAATAAGAGGAATTGATTGCCAGCTGAGCAGTGTGTCAAAGGTTTGTTACCTTAACCTAGCAACTAACCTTCTCAAGTCCTCGCTTTTCACAGTAGTGTGAGACATAAAAATGACCATGATAGCTGAAACCATGTCACACTATTTGCATAATCAATGGGTAATTTTTCATTGTTCCATGATCTTTCAAAAGTTTTACCAAAAATTGAAACCTCTCCTCCTGTCACATTTATATAGGGAAATGAAGAAAGATAGTAACACATGTATTTAGCAACTTTATGCATTAGAAACAATGAGAATTTAAAGTGTTTCATTTCTTTGCAAAAAGTTGCCAAACGTAGCTTGAACAATAGTTGCCTTCTTATCTTATTAGATATTGTATGGAGTGAGAACATTTTCTATGCTCATGAATCATAGGGCTCTTGCCTAAGTTTGCATAAAAACACTTTCCTTCCTTTTTCTCTTCCAGCATTGTGAAATCTCAGAGTTTATTTAATGTGAAGCTATCCCCCAGCATCACTTCCTTTTCTAGGTCATCATCCTTTTCATCACAATCACTTTCGGCATTTTCATCAAGAAGTGTGCCCTCACTAAATTCTTCTGGCTGCATATTTACAGTCTCTCCAGTGGTGGCAGTTCAACTTTCCCACTACCGGTTGTATTTCTTCTACAATTCCACTTGTGTTTAATTCAAATTTCACTTTTAACATTTTATTTTTGCATTTGCACCTTCATATTTGTTGGTCAATTCTCACTTTCTGTTATCTATTTTTATAAAATGCCACCTGGATTTGTCACCAGCAGACAAGGAAGCAACACAACTATAGACTTTGCTGTATGTGTGTAAACTGAATAACAGATGTGCAGTACTCAGATTTTGAATGAAGAGACACAACTAATTTCTAAGCATGA
>NW_007166959.1:0-807 GCF_000164805.1 Carlito syrichta
GTGACGTGGTCAGACCTCATCTCGGTGAGAGTTCCCCAAATTTGGGTAAGGCCTGATGGCCCACGGGGCCCCAGCAACTCAGAGCCCAAGGCAGGAGGACTGCCTTATCCCTGAGATCGAGGCCCCGGGATTGACGATCATGCCACTGTGTCCCAGCCTGGCACACGGAGATTCCAGCAACACAAAAGACACCCCCCAGATGCATCACGACGGACATCCATAACTCCCCAGGGAAAGTGCGTGGGTGGGGGACGATGGTATGATTGGGAGAGGAAGGACCTCTCCACAGGCCGGAAGGTGGAAGACAGGGCAACCAGAACCGGGACTGGTGGCAGCATTGCCGGACTGCCTTGATCGTTCTGTGCCCAATGGCCACCCTAGATCAGAACCATCTGTTCCATGAGCTCACACACATCTTTCCTGTGGGGCACAAATGTGGAGTGTGGAGGCAAGCATTCTAGGGCATGTGGCCGAAGGCACAGGATGAACGTGCCAGGTGGCCACCTTTGAAATCTCCCACGAATGACAGGCTGGTAAGTACATATTCCTCTCCCATCCCTGAGGTTGACTCCTCATGCTGGGTGGCCCGGGTGGTGGTGGTGGTGGTGATGGTGGTGGTGGTGGTGGTGGTGGTGGTGGTGATTATTATTATTTGGAGTAAGATTCCTGTTCTGTAAGACCGGAGCACAGGGGCACGTTCACAGCCACCACGGATTCCACTGGCTGCACTCTGGCGGTCCTCCCGCCTCCATCCCCAGACTTGCTGGGACCAAAGGCCTGTGTCACCACACATGGCTAATCTTTGGA
>NW_007166960.1:0-966 GCF_000164805.1 Carlito syrichta
GCCTCCTGCCTCATCCTCCTAAGGTGTGGGTCTGATGGACATTAGCAATGGTGCCTGGCCAGGTCTCACACGTTATGTAGGTGGGGGTGATGCCAGAAAACACCCTGGGATGAAGGCCACCACATTCCATGTAGCCAAGACCATGGTTGCTACCATGCGCCACTCCTGTGTTTGCATTCCTGGAACAATGAGGTCTCGCTACATGGCCCAGGAAGATCTCGAACCAGACTCCAGTGATCCACTGTCTCGGAATCCCAAAGTCACAGCCCACTTATCTGTTGATACATCATCTTTTGGAAACTCTATGCACAACTCTGGGACATGCTTCCCTAATGATATCTGTCTGTTCACGATGATATCAACTCCATACAAAAATGAATGCTCTTCTTATTTTCCTTTTTTCCTTTTTTTCTTTGAGTCAGAGTCTCACTCCATTGCCCAGGCTGGAGGGCAGTGGCTCGCTACCAGCCACTGCAGCATCGGTCTGCCAGGCTCAGTTGAATCTTTCTCTAGCCTTCTGAGGAGCCAGAATGGGAGGCACATGCCTCCACACCTGGCTTATTTGGGATGCAGAGTAGAGACGAGATCCTGCCAAGTTGCCCAGCCACTGGCCTCGGCCTCCCAAAGTGCTGGGATGATGAGGTTGAGCCCCTGAGCCCGGCCTCAATCCTTCATCGAAAATGAACCAGAAGACCAGACACCATGGACCATGCCTGGAATCCCACCACTCTGGGAGGACAAAATGGGAGGATGACTGTAGCCCATGAACTCAAGGCCAGTCTGGGCCTCACAGGGAGACCCCATCTCCAAAACTGATCCAAAGAGAGAGTCTGGGGATGTGGTGCCAATCACTCAGTCACTACACAGGCTGAGGTGGGAGCATCTAGGAGCCCATGATTTTCAAAGCTGGTGGTGAATGATGGTCAAGTCCCTGGGCCCCACCTGGGCCACAGAGTCAGACCTTTT
>NW_007166961.1:0-414 GCF_000164805.1 Carlito syrichta
GTGGAAGCCACAAAGGCTGAGAGTGGGCCCCTGCACTCTGGCCTAGGCAACACAGAGGGAATCCAGCTCAGAAAAATAGTACCAACCACCACCAACACGACAACCACAGGCCTGCTCAGGGTCTTAGCCTGGCATCACGGCCCTTCGGAGGCTCAAGAGGGTGGACGGCCTGAGTATATGGGTTCAAAAACAGCTCAAGCTAGGCTCGGTGGGTCAGCCTGTAATCCCAAACCTTTGGGAGGCTGAGGTGAGTGGATTGCCTGAGCCTGCAAGTTCGAGACATGTCTGGGCAGGCGAGACCTCATCTCTACAATAAATCAAAAAAAATTAGCCGGGTGTGGTAGTGTGCTCCTGTAGTTTCTGATACTTGGAAGACTGAGGTGGAAGGATCACTGGAGCCCAGTGGGTCGAGGG
>NW_007166962.1:0-890 GCF_000164805.1 Carlito syrichta
TCCAGCAATCATTTCCACAGACTTCCATGAAACCAGAAAAAACGGATCATGTGACCACAACCAGTCATTTGGGATGGAGGGTGTAGACAAGTCTCGCTGAGATGCCTGGGAGGGTCTCAACCCGCAGGCTTGGACCAGCCACTGAGCTCCCCCTCCCAAAGTGCTTGGATGATGAGGCTGAAGAAGAGAGGTTGGGGCTGGAAGGTGCTGAGCTTGGGGAAACTCACATGTTGGGATCAGGGAGGAAGGACTGAGGGCAGAAGGTCTCTTGGAGAACGGATTTCTTTCTTTTTCTTTCTTTCCTTTCATTTCTTTCTTTCTTTCTTTCTTTCTTTCTTTCTTTCTTTCTTTCTTTCTTTCTTTCTTTCTTTCTTTCCTCACTAGGTTGCCCAGGCTGCTCTCAAATCGCCCAACCTGGGCCATCCTCTTGGCCTGGGCCTCTAAAATTGCTACAATCATAGACTTTCCATTTGGTCAACATCCTGGTCTTCCTGCCTGGTCTTGAACTCTGGGCCAGAAGTGATCCTCCCATCAAGGCCTGCCCTCATCCAAGGTTTTCTGAGTGCTGCTTGGGGTCAAGGTGGGGGCTTGCTATGGTCTCCAGCCTGGTCTCAGCTTCCCGGGTTTCAGCCATCTTCCTGTCTCGGCCTCCCTGAAGTGCCAAGGAGACAGGCGTGAGTCTCCTGACCGGCCCTCCCCCACAGTTTGAGAGTCAAGTCCTTCCTTTCCTCAAGGCAGCCCCTGAGAGGAGCAAGCAGGTCTATCCTGGGAATCAATGTGGGCGGAGGTGTGGGCATCTGGACATAGACTATCCCCAGTGCCAGGTGCTCCCCCTAGAGGACTCAGGGTGCAACTATGGTTGCACTCGCCAAGGTCACGGGTCATCTGAA
>NW_007166963.1:0-717 GCF_000164805.1 Carlito syrichta
ATGTGGGCAGAGGTGTGGGCATCTGGACATAGACTTTCCCCAGTGCCAGGTGCTCCCCCTAGTGGACTCAGGGTGCGACTATGGTCGCCAAGGTCACGGATCATCTGAAGGGAGTAGGTCTCGTGGTAGAGCCCCAAGAATGGTGTGACGGCCAGTAGTGGGGGCTCACGCCTGTCACCCCAGCGATTTTGGTGGCCGAGGTGAGAGGATGACCTGAGTTCTCGGGTTTGAGACCAGCCCAGACACCTTGGCGAGAGCTCATCTCTACAAGAAGCCAAAAAAATGAGCTGAGCATGGTGGCACACTCCTGTCGTTCTGCCCACTCAGGAGGCCACAGCAGGAGTATCACCGGAATCCAGTCAGTGGAGGCAGCAGTGGCCAGGAGTGGGACTCTTTGTTCCAGCCTGGGCGACAGAGCATGACTCCGACTCAGCATTATGATACCAACCACCACCACCACAACCAGAGGCCGGGCTCAGGGGCTCAGCCTGGCATCCTGGCCCTTTGGAGACTGAGGTGAGTGAAGGGCCTGAGCCTACGGGTTCAAAACCAGCTCAGGACCCTTGACAAGACCTCTTGTTGGCCATCAAAAATAAAATTGAAGATTAAAACCGGGCATGGTGGTTAGCTGGGCTCAGTAACTCAGCCTGTAATCCCGCACCTTTGGGAGGCTGAGGTTAGTGGATTGCCTGAGCCCACGGGTTTGAGACCGCCTGG
>NW_007166964.1:0-1136 GCF_000164805.1 Carlito syrichta
GGAGTAGGTCTCGTGGTAGAGCCCCAAGAATGGTGTGACGGCCAGTAGTGGGGGCTCACGCCTGTCACCCCAGCGATTTTGGTGGCCGAGGTGAGAGGATGACCTGAGTTCTTGGGTTTGAGACCAGCCCAGACACCTTGGCGAGAGCTCATCTCTACAAGAAGCCAAAAAAATGAGCTGAGCATGGTGGCACACTCCTGTCGTTCTGCCCACTCAGGAGGCCACAGCAGGAGCATCACCGGAATCCAGTCAGTGGAGGCAGCAGTGGCCAGGAGTGGGACTCTTTGTTCCAGCCTGGGCAACAGAGCATGACTCCGACTCAGCATTATGATACCAACCACCACCACCACAACCAGAGGCCGGGCTCAGGGGCTCAGCCTGGCATCCTGGCCCTTTGGAGACTGAGGTGAGTGAAGGGCCTGAGCCTACGGGTTCAAGACCAGCTCAGGACACTTGACAAGACCTCTTGTTGGCCATCAAAAATAAAATCGAAGATTAAAACCGGGCATGGTGGTTAGCTGGGCTCAGTAGCTCAGCCTGTAATCCCGCACCTTTGGGAGGCTGAGGTTAGTGGATTGCCTGAGCCCACGGGTTTGAGACCCGCCTGGGCAGGCAAGACCTCATCTCTACAATAAATCAAAAAATTAACTGGGCGTGATAGCCTGCGCCTATAATTCCAGCTACTCAGAAGGCTGAGGTGGAAGGATCGCTGGAGCTCAGCAGGTCGAGGCTGCGGTGGCTGGGAGCGGCCAATGCACTCCAGTCTGGGCGGCAGAGTGAGACTCCAACACAAAAAAAAAAAACCGGGCATGGTGGCAGAGGGCTGTGGTTCCAGTTGCTCAGGGGGATGTTGTGAGACAATCGGCTGAGCCCAGATGGTAGAGTCTGCAGTGGCCGTGAGTGTGCCCCTGCACTAAGGCCTGTGTGACAGAGTGGGATTCAGACTTCAAATAATAATAATCACCATCACTGCCACCCCCACCAACCTTGTCACCCAGCGTGAGAAGTCACCCTCAAAGAACAGAGGGAAAAAGTCACTGCCCCTCCTGTCATTTGTGGGAGGTTTCAGTGGTGGCCACTGGGCAAGTTTGTCCCGCACCTTTGGTCATGCATCCCAGATGGTCTGCCTCCACCCT
>NW_007166965.1:0-732 GCF_000164805.1 Carlito syrichta
CTGAGGTTAGTGGATTGCCTGAGCCCACGGGTTTGAGACCCGCCTGGGCAGGCAAGACCTCATCTCTACAATAAATCAAAAAATTAACTGGGCGTGATAGCCTGCGCCTATAATTCCAGCTACTCGGAAGGCTGAGGTGGAAGGATCACTGGAGCCCAGCAGGTCGAGGTTGCAGTGGCTGGGAGCAGCCAATGCACTCCAGTCTGGGCGACAGAGTGAGACTCCAACTCAAAAAAAAAAAACCGGGCATGGTGGCAGAAGGCTGTGGTTCCAGCTGTTCAGGGGGATGTTGTGAGACAATCAGCTGAGCCCAGATGGTGGAGTCTGCAGTGGCCGTGAGTGTGCCCCTGCACTAAGGCCTGTGTGACAGAGTGGGATTCAGACTTCAAATAATAATAATCACCATCACTACCACCCCCACCAACCTTGTCACCCAGCATGAGAAGTCACCCTCAAAGAACAGAGGGAAAAAGTCACTGCCCCCCCTGTCATTTGTGGGAGGTTTCAGTGGTGGCCACTGGGCAAGTTTGTCCCGCACCTTTGGTCATGCATCCCAGATGGTCTGCCTCCACCCTCCACAATTGTGCCCCACAGCAAAGACACGTGTGAGCTCATAAAACAGACAGCCCCGGATTAGGGTGACTGTTGGGCACAGAGCAATCAACAAGTCCAGCGATGCCACAACTAGTCCAGGTTCCAGTCACCCGGTCTGCTGCCTTTGGTGGGAGAGGG
>NW_007166966.1:0-726 GCF_000164805.1 Carlito syrichta
TTCTGTCTTTGTTTCTTTGTTTTGTTTCTTTTCTTTTCTTTCTTTCTTTCTTTCTTTCTTTCTTTCTTTCTTTCTTTCTTTTCTTTCCTCACTAGGTTGCCTAGGCTGCTCTCAAAACACCCAACCTTGGTCAACCTCTGGGCCTTGGTATCCCAAACTCCAGTGATCACAGGCTTTCCATTTAATCGACATCCTGGTCTCCTGCCTTGTCTTGCATTCTGGGCCAGAGGTGATCCTCTAGTCAAGGTCTGTACTCACTCAAGGTTTTAAGGATTTTGCTTGGAGGTCAAGGTGGGGGCTTGCTATGGTGTCCAGACTGGTCTGGAGCTCCTGGGCTCTGGCCATCTTCCCGTCTTGGCCTCCCTGAATGCCGAAGAGACATGCATGAGTCACCTGGCTGTCACGCCCCCCCACACAATTGTTTGACAGTCATGCCCTTCCTTTCCCCAAGGTGAACCCTGGGAGGAACGAGTGGGTCCACCCTGAGGAACAAGGCAGGAGGAGGGGTAGGAGCCTCAGCAGAGACACGCCCATGCACCAGGCACTCCCTCAGTGGAGGGCCCAGCAAGATACACCAGTTGCCATCTCCGGGGTCCCAGGTCATCAGTAGTGAGTGCAAAACACTGTGGGACCCAGAAAGGGTTATGGAGACTGGTGCAGGGCTCACGTCTGTCATTCTGGTGCTCTGGAGTTGAGGTGAGAGGAAGGCCTGAGTTCCCAGGTTCA
>NW_007166967.1:0-881 GCF_000164805.1 Carlito syrichta
CTGGTGGAGGGTGCTGTGGCTGAGATTGGGACCCTGTGCTTTGGCCTGGGTGACAGAGTGGGACTCCAACTCAGAAAAATACCAACCACCACCACCACCACAACCACAGGCCTGGTTCAGGGGCTCAGCCAGGCATCCCAGTCTTTGGAGGTGCAGGCGAGTGGATGGCCTGGGCCTGCGGGTTAGACACCAGCCTGGGACATGGGGTGAGACGTCGTCTTGGCCATCAAAAATAAATCCAAAGATTAGCTAGGCATGGTGATGCAGGCCTGTGGTTTCAACCATTCCTTGGGCCGAGGTGGCAGGATCACTTGGGCCAGGCAGGTGGAGTCCATGGTATCCTTGAGCGTGCACCTGTGATAAGACCTACATGACAGAGTGGAATTTTAACTTCAAATAACAATAATCATCACCACTGCCACCACCACCACCTCTGCCACCCAGCATGAGGAATCACCCTCAGGGATGGGAGAGGAAAAGGTCACCACCCCTGCCACCCAGCTTGAGGAATCACCCACAGGGATGGGAGAGGAAAAGGTACTTTCCCACCTGTCATTTACTGGCTATTTCAAAGTTGGCCACTGGGTACATCTGTCCTGTGCCTTTGACCACACATCCAAGAAGGCCTGCCTCCACCCTCCACACTCGTGCCCTATGGCAAAAACCCATGCGAGCTCAAGGAACAGACTGACCCGAGTTAGGGCGGCAGTCTGTCATACAGTGAACAAGGAGGTCTGACAATGCTGTGGCCAGCCCAGGTCCCAGTCGCCCAGTTTGCCTCCTTCAGGCGTCGGAGGGCCCCTTCCTCTCCAATCACTCCATCATCCCATGACCACACAAACCTTTCCCTGCAGACCCATGAATGTCCATCTTGACACATG
>NW_007166968.1:0-817 GCF_000164805.1 Carlito syrichta
TGATCTCTGAACCTGGGAACTCAGGCAGGCTCCCGCCATGGCCTCCCATGTCCTGAGAATAATGACTGTGAGCCATGGTGCCCAGCCAGTACTTGCATGTACTGTTGGAAGGGGTGATGCAAAGGCATGCCCCAGGATTGAGGCCACTGCATCCCATGTAGCTGGTACTGCGTGTGCCACCAATTGCTACTACAGTGCTTCTGTTCTGGAGAGTGACAAGGTCTCGGTACTTGGCCCAGGTTGGTCTCGAACTCCTGGGTTGCAATAGTTCCCTGCCTCAGTCTCCCAAATTCACAGCCCGATTGTCTGCTGATCCACCATCTTTTGGGAACTCTAGGCCCAAGGCTGGGGCCTCCTTCCCAAATGATCTCTGTCTGTTTATGATGATCCCAACTCCATACACAAATGTATGCTCTTCTTTTGTTTCTTTATTCCTTTTTTTCTTTGAGTCGGAGTCTCATTCCTTCACCCAGGCTTTCGGGTGGGGACTCGCTCCCAGACACCTCAGGCTTAGCCTGCCAGGCTCCAGCAAGCATTCCACTGACATTTCAAGGAGCCAGAATTATAGGCATGTGCCACCATGCCCGGCTCATTTGAGATGGAGCATTGAGACGAGGTCTCGTCAAGTTACCTGGGCACTTGTAGCCCAGGGGTTTGGGCCAGCTGCTAATCTGGCCTCCCATAGCTCTGGGATGACGAGTCTGAGCCCCTGAACCTGGCCTCCATCCTTCATCGAAAACAAACCAGAAGGCCTGGCAAGGCAGCCCATGCCTGGAATCCCAGCACTCTGGGAGGCTGAGGCGGAAGGATGACTGGA
>NW_007166969.1:0-562 GCF_000164805.1 Carlito syrichta
GGAGTCTCATTCCTTCACCCAGGCTTTCGGGTGGGGGCTCACTCCCAGACACCTCAGGCTTAGCCTGCCAGGCTCCAGCAAGCATTCCCCTGACATTTCAAGGAGCCAGAATGATAGGCATGTGCCACCATGCCCGGCTCATTTGAGATGGAGCATTGAGACGAGGTCTCGTCAAGTTACCTGGGCACTTGCAGCCCAGGGGTTTGGGCCAACTGCTAATCTGGCCTCCCATAGCTCTGGGATGACGAGTATGAGCCCCTGAACCTGGCCTCCATCCTTCATCGAAAACAAACCAGAAGGCCTGGCAAGGCAGCCCATGCCTGGAATCCCAGTGCTCTGGGAGTTTGAGGCAGAAGGATGAATGGATCCCAAGGCCAGCCCAGGACAAGCAAAGAGGTCACATCTCCTCACCCATCAAAACAGGCAGTCTGGGGTTGAGGTGTCCATCGTACCTGCCACTCTGGAGGCTGAGGCAAGAGGATCAATGGAGTCCATGATTTCAAGCTTGGCAATTAAAGACGGTCATGACCATGGGCACCAGGCTGGGCCTTAGAGCCAGACC
>NW_007166970.1:0-886 GCF_000164805.1 Carlito syrichta
GAGGGTGAGCCCCCATCCCGGCCACAATCCTTCATCGAAAATGAACAAGAAGGCCTGGCATGGCCAATCACTTTTGGAATCCCAGCACTCTGGGAGGCTGAGGCGGGAGGATGACTGAAGCCCAGGAGCTGAAGGTCAGCCCAGGCCATGCAAGGTGAGCCAGTTTCTGCACCCATACAAACAGGGATTCTAGGGTCGAAGTGCCCATCATCCCAGCCACTCTGGGGGTTGAGATGGGAGGATTGCCACAGAGCCAGACACTGTCTCCAAAAACGTGAGAATTGTACACAGATTCTCAACTGCATGTCATGGGTTCACAGGGAGACTGACTTTAGAGTCAGGGAAAATGGAATTGGAAGGAAGAAATGTCCCTGGATGAGGGCTGAGTTCCTGGACTTTCTTGGCAGAAGTCCTAATTTTCGAGTCGGAGTGTCAGCCTGCCTGGGGCACATTTCACACCTTGGAGAGGAGAGCCATCAGGAACGCAGCCATGGAGCTTGGGAATGCCCACACCAATGCGGTGGCAGCCTTTTGGGGGGGGTTGGGGTTGAAGGTCTGGAGCTTGGGGCACCCTCACATGTGTGGGTGGTGGGGGAAGGGTGAAGGACTGAGGGGAGAAAGGTTGCAGGAGAATGGGTTTCTTTCTTTCTTTACTTTCTTCCTTCCTTGCTTCCTTCCTTTCTTTCTTTACATTCTTTCTTCCTTCCATCCTCTCTTTCTTTCTTTCTTTCTTTCTTTTTATTTTCTTTCCTCACTAAGTTACCCAGGCTGCTCTCACACCACCCAACTCAGGCCATCCTCTTGGCCTGGTCCTCCCAAACTGCTGCAATCACAGGTTTTTTAGACATCCTGGTCTTCCTTTCTGGTCTTGAACTATGGGCCAGAG
>NW_007166971.1:0-735 GCF_000164805.1 Carlito syrichta
GAGGAAAGGCATAACTAAGGAGAATAAGTAAATACTTGATTTTAAAGCATTGAAGGTCACCGACAATGACAATTCCATGTGATGGAAATGGCATATGGACAATAAGATTAACCCCCTCTAAATTCGTTAAGACTCTAATTTCCATTGGCTTAACACAAAGAAAGGTTCATAACTCACTCGTGTGGGACTTCAGTGTGGATGAGGCTTGTTGGGTGGCATTTCATGTGGTTATTCAAGGGAGCCAAGGACTCTCTACCTTGTAGTGTAGCCCTTCCACAGGTCCTAGGAGTCCTCTTCTTTCACCTAACAGATAGAGAGAGGGACTGTATACCCACCTCTTCACTATTCCACCCAGAAGTGACTGACTTATGTCACTTCCTCTCACCTCCTATTGACAAGAAGCAGCCATATGACTCCCACCCCAGATTCAGGGGAGCAGGAGTGGAAAAGATGATTCCTGACAGGGCATCATTTCCTAACAACAACCCCACCCTATAGAGTCTTTGATGGTCAGCTATCCATTCCCGCTACACTCTATTTTTTTGTTTTTTAAATTTTGTTGGCCAGGCATGGTGGCTTACACCAGCACTTTGGGAAGCATAGGGAAGAGGAATGCCTGAGCCAAGGGGTTCAAGACCAGCCTGGGCAACTTGGCGAGACCTCTCCTCTCTACATTAAATTATAAAATTAGCCAGGCATCATGATGTGCACCTGTAGTTCCAACTGCTTGGAAGA
>NW_007166973.1:0-6373 GCF_000164805.1 Carlito syrichta
TAGAAGCTGGTTCTCTGAGCAGGTCTATGCAATTGACAAGGAGATTGATGAGAGGAAACAAAAGGTATTCAAATGAAAATGCCCCAGGAAATATTTACAAGAGGCTACAAAACAATTATAAAATAATTTTCTGGCCCTAAAACTAGAAGCAAAAGTTTGTATATATAGGGCTTTATAACCAGGTAATAAAGTAGTTGAGCACAAGAAATTGTATCTTTGGCAAAAAGTCTTAAGGAGTCTTTTTATTTCTTCATGATCAAAACATGGAAAAAGTCTGGTCCTAGGGATCTTGGATTTAAGTATTTAAATATTGCGGAGAAGAACAGCTTTATAAATCTCAGGTAGTAATTGACAATAGCATAATTTGCAATGAAAGAAATAACAATCATTGTGTAACAAATAATATTCAAGTATGTATGATGACAAAATTAGATGCAAATTTAAGGATAAAGCCATGTATAAAAATCATAGTTTTTTGTTTGCTTGTTTGTTTGTCTCACGCTGTCACTTAAGCTGGAGAGCAGTGGCATGCTCCTGGCCACTGCAGCCTTGACCTACTGGGCTCGGGTGATCTTTCCACCTCAGTCTCCCAAGTAGCTGAAACTACAGGCATGTGCCACCATGCCCAGCTAATTTTTTAAAAATTTATTGTACAGATGAGGTCTCACCAAGTTGCCCAGGCTAGTCTCAAACCCCTGATCTTAGGCAGTCCTCTCACCTCTGCCTCCCAAAGTGCTGGGATTACAGGCTTGAGCCACTGTGACCAGCCACACATCAAAATCTTAATCATACAGATGAATAAGATGAGATGAAGAGAATAAAAGTGATTTGCCTATGGGAACACACAGGATGACAGACTGGGATTTTTCTGCCATGCATGTGAACAGGAACGTCCAGTAATATGAAGCCTGTGCATCAATTATCAATAAATGGCTATCCATTGCAGTCAATAACTATACGTTGCAAACCTATAAATACCCAAATTTGGCAAAAGCCTACTAAATGGCCTAGTAAGTGTCCAAAACCTAGCAAATATCGTATTTTTCATGAAGTTGTCTTTTTATTCCTTCATTCATTCAACAAGTATTTATTGACTCCCTACTATGTGCCAGACACTCTTCTTGACACTGGGGATACAGCAGTGAACAAAGTAAAAAAATCCTGTCTTCCTGGAGTTCCAAAGATTTATTTCAGGGAAATGACTTATGCAATTGTGAGGACTGACGTTCAAAATCTGTAGGTCAGGCAAGTCAAAAATTTGTAGAGCAGCCCAGCAGTTGGAAACTCAAGCAGGAGTTGATGCTGCAGAATTTCTTCTACAAACTTCAGCTTTTTCTTTTTTGAGTTGGAGTCTCACTCTGTCGCCCAGGCTGGAGTGCAGTGGCACACTCACGGCCACCATATCCTCAACCTGCTGGACTCAAGTGATCCTTCCACCTCAGCCTTCCTAGTAACTGGAACTACAGACATGCCCCACCACGTCCAACTAATTTTTTGATTTATTGTAGAGATGATGTCTTGCCAAGTTGCCCAGCCTGTTCTCAAACATGTAGGCTCAGGCAATTCTCTCACCTTGGTTCCCCAAAGTGTTGGGATTATAGGTGTGAGTCACAGCGCCCGCCTAGTTTACATTTTTAAGGTCTTTCAACTGATTATGTCTCATCTACATTATCTAGAGTAATCTCTGTTACCCAAGTCAACTGATCATAAATGTTAACCACATCTACAAATTGCTTTCATGGTAACACCTAGATAAGTATTTTATTAAATAATTGGGCCTTGAGGTCATGGCTGCAGTACTGTGATTGTGCCCCTGCACTCCAACCCAGGCTGAAAAAGTGAGGCCCTGACTCAAAAAAACAAAACAAAACAAGCAAGCAAGTGAACAAAAACTGGATATTATTGCCAAGTCACATTGACACATAAAACTAACCTTTTACCCAATATACATTTATTAAGTGCTTATCACATCCCAAGTTCTAAGATAAATCATGCACTTTCTCTGCCCTCTAAAGGAAGGACACAATTCATATAATTAAATGCATACATAAAAATATAACTACAAATCCATGAGAAGTAGAAAACAAATAAATGCTATCTTTGCAACCTTGGAAGAAGGAGCAATATTTTCAGGTAAAGAAACAGGAAAAATGGAAAACACAAAAGACAATTGACCTTGTCCTTGGAGAATGGGTAAAATTAGAACAAGACAGAATGGTGGCATTTCTAGTGGGAGAAATGGCATAAGAAAAAGTGTGGAGTGAGGAAATTGGGTGATGTATATAGAAACATTGAGCTAGGCTCGATGGCTCAGCCTGTAATCCCACGCCTTTGGGAGGCTGAAGTGAGTGGATTGCCTGAGCCTGCGGGTTCGAGACCCACCTGGGCAGGCGAGACCTCATCTCTACAATAAATCAAAAAAATTAGCCGGGCATGGTAGTGTGCGCCTGTAGTTCCAGCTACTTGAAAGGCTGAGGTGGAAGGATCGTCGGAGCCCAGCAGGTCAAGGCTGCGATGACCGGGAGTGGCCACTGCACTCCAGTCTGGGTCTGACAGTGAGACTCCAACTCAAAAAAAAAAAAAAAAAAAAGAAAGAAACATTGAGTGGCTCAGTTTGGCTTGAAATATAGAGCATTCACCAAAATCTCTTTTATTCTGCCAGTGATTACTCCATGCTTGTTAAATTACTCATTCCAAAGCTATTAACACATTTGCAGATGAAACAGAGAGATCAAGAGATTCCTCTAAAATCACACAGAAAACTTTCAGAGCATGAAGCATACAAGTCAATGCTATTTTCTTTTAGAAGCTAAGTACCATTGACTCTTCAAAATGAATTTTGCCATCTCTGAGAAAAGATAATGCTGTATTTTGGTTGTTTCAGCTTAATTATCTTTGAAAAACTCATGTTATTCTTTGACAAATAAAATAAATTTATTAGGCCCTAATTTTTAATGAACACATAGATACGATGTGTCAAATGATATGTTTAGGAATTTATGTATCAGAAAATTAAAACATTACTACTTTTGATACTCAGTCAAGGACATTTCTTGGTTTTTTTGTTTATTTGGTTTGTTGGTTTGGGTTGGAGTTTTTTTTAGTTGGTTTTTTGGGAAGTTTTTTTTTTGGCACAATAACTAAATTGTTGTGGTTAGGATATGTACAGATAAAATATATACAGGAGCCACAGGGTGTTCACAAAAAAATAGAATTCATCCAGGATTCCTGTTATTTCAGTTTTGTGCCTTGTATATTTGTATATTTTTCTTTTCTTTTCTTTCTTTCTTTTTTTTTTTGATTCAGTGTCTCACTCTGTCATCCAAGCTGGAGTGAAGTGACACAATCATGGCTCACTACTACCTCCAACTCCTGGGCTCAAGTGATCTTCCTGTGTCAGCCTCCTGAGCTGCCAGAACTACAGGCTCACACCATCACACCTGGCTAATGTTTTAATTTTTTTGTAGAGATGAAGTCTCGCTATGATGCCCAGGTTGGTCTTGAACTCTTGGGCTCAAGCTATCCTCCTGCCTTGGCCTCCCAAATTGCTGAAATTATAGGCACGAGCCACTGCAAGTGCCCTCGTATATTTCTTTTATTACAATTCCTCTCAACCATCTTGTCTCCATGCCCCAAGCTTGTCCTTAATTTCACAGAACAGCTGTTGGTTTAGCAAATCATTATTCAATAGATATGACCCATGCCTTACATATTCTACTTCCTGCCTATTCCATCCTTGCATTCAAACTCAGTCATCCTTTCGCTTACATAGGAATTCATGTTCCTACTAATGACCTAACTAGACATGGGTTTGTTCTGGCGATTGATGGCTTTATGGCATTCAGAAGAATATGCCTGGCTTTAAGGCTAATGTAACATTTTTAATAATTAAGATAACTGTAAAAATTATAAGATTCCAGACACTTTCCAGACCAGTCTTTATTTAGCTTCATACCATAGTGAATTGAGCACAAGCAAATTGTACCTCTTCTTTCCTTCTCCTCCCCCTGCTTTCCACTGTATAAAGGGGAAGCAGAGGACCTGAACCAGGAAGTGACATCATCAAGTGCCTAGTTTCATATCCCCATAAAGTGCATTACTTTAATTAAATCTATCAAAGAGGTCAGGAAAAGAGAGACTGGGGAGAAATAAGGTTATTGATCAGTGGTGTTAAATAAATGGATGTCACTGTGGAGTAGATGTTAATAGATGTGTGAAACACTCAAGAAGGATCAGAGTTTAACTTCCTTAGTGGATGACTGAACATTTGTCTTGTGGTGACAGTTCTTCTATTATTTTTCAAAGATGGAGTATGTATCCAGAGGCTTAGGATCATAATATTACCTCACATTTACATAATGCTTTAGATTTATTGTGTATTAATTATCTCATTTTAATGCTAATCCCCACAACATTTCTGTAGGGCAGGCAAACCACAGATTCACTGATTGTTGGATCACATATTGTAGGGCAGAGTTCAACCCTGCACAGTGCATCCTTAACATCTGCAAAGGAGTGTATCTAGGAAGATACCCGTGTGTGCCTCAGAAGAGCAGGTGTGAAGAAAGACACAGAGCGTCTTGGTGAAGACGAGTGGTAATCACACCAACTAACTAATGGCTTTTGTTAAAGAAAATGTTCAGTCAGACATGTTGGCTCAAGCCTGTAACCCCAGCACTTTGAGAGGTCCAGGCGAGAGGATTACCTCAACCCAGGAGTTTGAGACCAGTTGGGGCAACTTGGCGAGACCTTGTCTCCACAATAAATAAAAAAATCAGCGATGTGTGGTAGCACATCTCTGTAGTTCCAGCCATTTGGAAGCCTGAGGCAGAAGAATCACCTGAGCCCAGCAGGTCAAGGCTGCGATGACAATGAGTGTGCCACTGCACTTCAGCCTGGGTGACAGAGTGAGACTCTGACTCAAAAAAAAAAAATGTTCCCAGCAAAAGTGGGTGTTAATCTTCCGTAACAAGGTTTAGTTGATTATGTTTAGCTCTAGCCTCAGGAAAAATGTTATATAACTTTACATTGAGAGTAGAATCTTCTCTTTAAAAGTAGACATCCTCAGAGACAATCATCAGAGTAGAGGCAGTGTCTCAGAAAGGTACAGTGAGTCCCCTACTTACAAACTTTCAAGTTGCAAACCTTCAAAGATGTAAGTGTGCATTCACATGTCCAGTCATGTAAATTAGTTCACATGTCTGGAATACATTGTTGCATGCTATATAGTACCTAAGGCAAATTTGAGGCTGGTAAAAAAAGAAAAGCTTTACCAGTTTGGGATTAGATCTTGAAGAATATGAAAACTCAAAAGTCACTTCCAGATTGGTGAGGCTCCATGGAGGTCAGCCACAGGATGGGTGGAGGTGAGGACAGCAGATTGAAGCATCTGTGACTTCCAAGGTTTGATTGCATCCCAAATTGTAGTGAGAAAAACTACATATGCCTCCTGATCATTAAAGAAGGATGTGCTATCATGTGGGAAGAGTGCAATGAGTACTTTAGCAAGACATTTCTTTGAGACTAGGACATCTTGACATGTGATTAGTAGGGTGCAGGGGTCCTCTCCTGCAAGGGTGTGAGGTTTCCTGAAGGAGAGACGGACTAGGCGAAAGAAGGAACTTATGATGAAATAATAATATACTTAGACACCTGCTTACAGGCCAGAAGCCTGCAAGACAGATGACATTCTTTATTACTTAACAGAAAGCTTTTATAT
Organism: Carlito syrichta; assembly: GCF_000164805.1. Classification (NCBI taxonomy): domain Eukaryota; kingdom Metazoa; phylum Chordata; class Mammalia; order Primates; family Tarsiidae; genus Carlito; species Carlito syrichta. Next base: position 5,720 of record NW_007166973.1, read on the forward strand.
CATTCATAAAGGGCAAGACAAAGAAAATTCCTTCACGCACATCATTCTTTAGAAGTTATGCCATCTAGTGGTCTTAGAAGCAACAAACAGGCCAAAAAAACTACTTTCAGTTAATGAGTCTTAAGATAAGTTTAAAAGGAGTTTTACTTAAACGAAACATAATGAAATAAAACTAACACAACTAGAATTATTATGGTTGCATAATTGCTAATGAGTTTTTAAGTTTAGGATAATGGTGGTTTGGGGGGTGGTTTGGGTGTTTTCCCTTAAGCTTGGCAAACTCCTGGAAAATATCTTTGTCTTAAGATAGCACTTGAGCAATTATTATTATCTTTAAGGCACCAATTTTATCATTATGTGAACTTAAACTTATAAACCTAAAACAATCTTCAAAGTGATTATAAAACACTAAACTACAGCATTAAAACTTAATTAATGATTCAAGGTAAAAACCTTGTTAAACATAACCAGAGCCTAATAATTTTTGTCAACCCTCATATATATGTATATTGATTATATAAACTTGCATGATATTGCATTTACCAATTACATTTAATACATGGATAAAACAATTATCATGTCTAGAATAGCACTACCAGCAATTCTTTTCTTAACAGTCCCAAATTACAGTCCTTGAAGTGCTTCAAGAAAGGT
>NW_007166974.1:0-707 GCF_000164805.1 Carlito syrichta
AAAGATATTCCATAAGAATTATCAAAATCTGAAAGTTCCCAAAGCTGCTGAGTGACACCAAGGAAAGATATTGAACTTAAAACACAAAGACTTTGAATCAAATGTCCTAAATGTGTTCAAAGAACTAAAGGAATAGATGGACAAATAACTAAAAGAAAGCAGGAATACAATGTATACAAAAATAAAATAATTCAACAAGGAAGTAGAAACTATAAAAGGAACAAAATAGATATTCTGGAGATGAAAAGTATAATACACAAAATGAAAAAGTCACTAGAAGCTTTCAACTACAAATCTGAGCAGACAGAAGTAATAATAAACTTGAAAACAGGTCATTTGAAATTATCTAGTCTGATAAACAGAAAAAAAAAATGAGTAAAAAGGAGCAGAGCCTGAGAGACCAGTAAGTCATCATCCAACATACCTATAGATGCATACTGAGAGTTTCCAAAGGAGAGGAGAGAAAACAAAGAGAAGAAATATATTTGAAAAAATAATGACTGAAAACTTTTCAAATTAAAAAAATGAAAATGCATATTCTAGAAGCAGAAAAATAGTGTTGGAAAACTAGATATCCACCTACAAATGAATGAGTTGGACTCTTCTCTTTCATCATATACAAAAATTAACTCAGTGGATCAGAGATGTAAGTAAAAATGTTAAAATGAGACAACTTTTAAAACAAAAAAGGGGGCCTGGCTCAGTGG
>NW_007166974.1:2108-2904 GCF_000164805.1 Carlito syrichta
TCGCTGCGGTGGCCGGGAGCGGCCACTGCACTCCAGTCTGGGCGACAGAGTGAGACTCCAACTCAAAAAAAAAAAAAAAAAAAAAAAAGATATTTTTACACCCCTGTTCACAGCAGCAGTATTCACAACAGCTGAAATGTAGAAGCAACCCAAGTGTTCATTAACATATGAATTGATAAACAAAATATAGTATATACATGGAATGGTGTATATTCAGCCTTAAAAATGAATGCAGTTCTGAATTTTGCTATAACATGAATGAACCTTGAAGACATGATAAGTGAATAAAACAAGCCAGACACCAAAGTTAAAAAAAGGGATGATTTTACTTATATGTGGTATCTGAAGTAATCATACTTGTAGACACAGAAATTAGAATGGCGGTTGTCACGGTGTGAGGTAGGAAAGGATAGCATGTTATCGTTTAATGGATACAGATTTTCAGTTAGAGAAAATGAAGTTTTGGAGTTGAATGGTGGTGATCACTGCATAATATGTGAATATACTTAATTCCATCAAATTATAATGTAAATCTGTTTGAAATGATACATTTTATGCTGTTTATATTTCACCTCAAAGATTTTCTATTAACCTATTGTTAATGGATTTAGCAGCTATTGATTGCTGCCTAACCTACGAACATTATTTTAGGTTGCACAGTGGTGATACTCTTTTAATCTTTGTGAAATTCTTATCTCAATTTCTTCTACAAAGAACGCCCTTTTCACTTTAACTCTACTGCTACCCTGAAACAGTTTGTACTGTATAATTTTTAATAATAATGTCATGATTTGTA
>NW_007166974.1:3861-4768 GCF_000164805.1 Carlito syrichta
GAGTAGGCCTGTATCTAACAAATAGTAATTAACAACCTTCCTTTAAAAGCTCAAAGCCCATTCACTGGTGAAGTATAACAGACATTTAAGACAGAAATTCTCTACAATATTTTCAGTAAAATAAGGTGGAAATATTGAATTCTTTCTAGCTTATAATTATAAGCCAGCAGTGAGTGAAGACTAAAACCAGACATAGACATTATAAGATAGGAAAACTATAGACCAATATTTTTCATTAATATGAATTTAAAAATTCCTCAACAAAATATTAGCAAATAAAATTCAACAATATATAAAATGAATTATACATATTACCAAGTAGGATTTATCCCAGGTATGTCAGGCTGTTTCAACATTGAAAGCAAATTAATGTAATCCATCTCATCAACCCTAAAAAAGAAAACCATATGATCAGATTGATAGATGCAGAAAATTCATTTGACAAAATCTAGCATCTTCTTACAACTCTCAGCAAATAAGGAATAGAGGGAATGTCCTCAACTTGATAAATAACATCTACAGAAAACCAACAGTTAACATCATACTTAATACTGAGAACTTAAACGCCTTTCCCCTGATATAGAGCAAAAGGGAAGGCCATACCTCTCACCTCATGCCTATTCAACATCATACTAAAAGTCCTAGCTAATGTAATGACATAGAAAAAGAAAATAAAAAGCAAATTGAGAAAGAAGAAATAAAACTATCCTTTTTTTTTTTTCTTTTTTGGCATATGATATGATTGTCTATGTAGAAACACCCAAAGAATGGACAAGAACAAGACAACCTCGTGGAACTAATAAATTATTATTTTCAAGGTTGAAGCATCTAAGATTGTCATTAAAGTGCTTGCATTCCTATAAGCCAACAATGAACAATTGGAATTTGAAATTAAAAACCTACCATT
>NW_007166975.1:0-725 GCF_000164805.1 Carlito syrichta
TCAACACCAGCCAGGGGCATGGGGTGAGACCTCGATTCAGTCACCAAGAATAAATCAGGAAAATAGCTGGGCGTGGTGGGGCAGGCCTGTTGTTCCAACCACTCTTGGGGCTGAGGCAGGAGGATCGCCTGATCCTAGCATGTGGTGTCTACAGTGACTATGAGTGTGCCCTTGCACTCCAGCATGAGCGACAGAGTGGGATTCCATCTCCAAATAATAAGAATCACCACCACCACCACCACCACCACTGCCACCCAGCATGAGGAGTCACCCTACAGGGATGGGAGCAAAAAGGCACTTTCTGGCCTGTCATTCATGGGAGGTTTCAAAGGTAGCCATTGGGCATGTCTGTCCCATATCTTTGGCCACGTGCCCCAGAAGGCCTGCTTCCACCCTCCACATTCGTGCCCCGCATGAAAGAGGTGTGTGAGCTCAAGAAACAGATGGCACCAGGCTAGGGTGACCATCAGGCACAGAGCAATCAAGGTGGTCCAGCAAAGCTGTGGCCAGCCCAGGTTCCAGTCACCCTGTCTTCCACCTTCAGGCCTTGGGAGTTCCCCTTACTCTCTTGACCACTCCTTTTTCCCTCACCCACATGGGCTTTCCCTTGGGAGCCATAGACACACATCACGATGCATGTGGGAGGCGTCTTTTGTGTTCCCAGGGTCTCTGTTGGCTGGGATAGGGCACGGCACTACTATTGTGGGTTCTGGGTTATCGACCTG
>NW_007166976.1:0-1042 GCF_000164805.1 Carlito syrichta
CGTGGTCCAGCAAAGCTGTGGCCAGCCCAGGTTCCGGTCACCCTGTCTTCCACCTTCAGGCCTTGGGAGTTCCCCTTACTCTCTTGACCACTCCTTTTTCCCTCACCCACATGGGCTTTCCCTTGGGAGCCATAGACACACATCATGATGCATGTGGGAGGCTTCTTTTGTGTTCCCAGGGTCTCTGTTGGCTGGGATAGGGCATGGCACTACTATTGTGGGTTCCGAGTTATCAACCTGTGGGGCTGAGGTGGTCCTTCTGCCTCGGCCCTCGAGGAGATGGGACTCCATAAGCCATCATGCCTGACTTGGTCTTATGACCTCTCACTGAGACGAGGTCTTGCCACATTGCCTGGGCTGGTTTCTGACTCCTGGGCTCAGGCAACCTCCCATCTCGTCCTCCCAGGGTGCAGGGTTGAAAACCATGAGCCACGGTGCCCATCCTGGACTCGCTCGTTTTGTTGGCAGGGGAGATGCAAAGGAATGACTCAACATGGAGGCCACAACAACCCGTGTAGCCAGGACTGTGAGCGCCACCACGCACTACTCCAGTGTTTGTGTTCTGGGGAGTGAAGAGGTCTCACTACGTGGTCCAGGCTGCTCTTGAAGTCCCAGGCTCTCTCGTTCCTCCGACTTGGCCTCCCAAAAGTATAGCCCCATTGTCTGTCGACTGTCTTTTGGGAATTATACGCCCAAGACTGGGTCCTCCTTCCCAATTGATCTCTGTTTGTTCACAATGATCCCAACTTCTTCCACAAATGGATGCTCTTCTATTTTTTTCCTTTTTTCCTTTTTTTTCCTTGAGTCAGAGTCTCACTCCATCACCCAGGGTGGAGGGGGGTAGCTCTCTCCCAATCACCGCAACCTCAGCCTGCCAGGCTCTGGCAAGCTTTACCTCAGCCTTTCAAGGAGCTGGAATGACAGGTGCATGCCACCACTCCTGGTTCATTACAGATGAAGGGTAGAGATGAGGTCTCTCCAAGGTGCCTGGGTGTGTCTTGGGCCACAGGCTCGGGCCGTCTACTAGAATCAGCCACCCAAT
>NW_007166977.1:0-989 GCF_000164805.1 Carlito syrichta
GGCAAGCTGTTCAAGTCAGCTAGTTAAGTCAGCTGGATAGCTAGCTGGCTAGGTAGGTAGAAAGCTAGTTAAGTGTGCTGATTAGTCAGCAGGTTAGTAAGGTAGCCAATAGTTGTCAGTTGACTAGCCAGGTTACTAACTGGATAAGACAGCTAGTTAAGTAGGCTGGCTAGCAGTAGACTAGCTAGTTGAGGCAGCACATTGTCAGTTGGTTAACCAATTGGTTAGTTATTTAAACAGCTAGTTAAGTCAGATAGATAGCCCTGTGGCTAGCTAGTTATTTCCGCTATTTAAGTCACCTGGCTAGCTAGGAAGCTAGCTATATAAGTCAGCTAGTTATGTCAGCTAGCCTGCTATTTAAGTCACCTAGCTAAGTCAGCTGGATACCTAGATAGCTAGCTAGGTAGCTAGCTAGTTAAGCCAGCTAGTTAAGCCAGCTGGGTAGCTAGGTAACTAGCTGGTTATGTCAGCAACTTAAGTTAACATGCTAGCTAGTTAAGTCAGCAAGATAAGTCAGCTGGATAGTCAGCTACCTAGCTGGGTAGCTAGCTAGTTAAGTCAGTTTGCTAGCCTATTATCCAGCTAGTTAAGTAACCTAGTAAATTCATCTCATTAGTCATCTGATTACCTGGTTAGCTAGGTAGTTAAGTCAGCGGGCAAGCCAGCGGACTATGTAGCTAGCTAGTTAGTAAAGTCAGCTGGCTACCCAGCAGAGTAGCTAGGTAGCTAGGCAGTTAGGTCAGACTGCTAACCAGCTGGCTAGCTACTTAAGTCACATAGTTAATTCAGCTGGCTACACAGCTGCCTAGCTAGGTAACTAGATAGTTAGGTCAGCTGTCTAACCCGCTGGCTAGCTAGTTAAGACACCTAGTTAATCTGCTGGCTAGCCAACTGATTAGCTATATAGCAAGATAGTTAATTCAGCTGATTGGAAAGCAGGTCAGCTATTTAAGTCAACTAGTTAAGTCAATTGACTAGCCAGCTGGCTA
>NW_007166978.1:0-513 GCF_000164805.1 Carlito syrichta
TAGGGTGACGGCAGCTGCAAGACGGTGGAGATTATACATCTCTCATCATCTCCGCAACAGGGAAATAAAACCCGTGGCAGATCGGGAATGACTGGGAAGTACACCAGATTGTTAGATAGTTTTGGGTTGGAGAAATGTTGCTGTCATATATACTCTGGCCTTCTTAAACTTTGCTTTTGGAAAGAGTCTCATGGTTTGCTAACTTGGTTTCAGTTCCACAGAGATCTGCTGGGAGGAAAGTTCCTTTAAACCTCCCCGGGACATACTTTGCAGTAAAGAACAAAGCTTTCCTTAGTCTTGGGGACTGGAGAGGATTGTCAAGTGCCAGTAGGTGGGAAAGTGGCCTTGATTTTCAGCATGTGGGTTCTGAATCTACAGGAAAGACAGCATTTCATTCTGGAAATCTGAGTTAATTGTTGTCCTTACCTCAATGAGACACAAGATTAAAATAAAAATTGTGAAGATGACACTAATGGATATCGCCACGATTGGTTTTTTATGATAGCCATATCC
>NW_007166979.1:0-1574 GCF_000164805.1 Carlito syrichta
AGATCATACATCTCTCGTCATTTCTGCAACAGGGAAATAAACCCGAAGGCAGATCGGGAATGACTGGGAAGTACACCAGACTGTTAAATAGTTTTGGGTTGGAGAAATGTTGCTGTCATATATACTCCGGCCTTCTTAAACTTCGCTTTTGGAAAGAGTCTCATGGTTTGCTAACTTGGTTTCAGATCCACAGAGATCTGCTGGGAGGAAAGTTTCTTTAAACATCCCCGGGACATACTTCGCAGTAAAGAACAAAGCTTTCCTTAGTCTTGGGGACTGGAGAGGATTGTCAAGTGCGAGTAGGTGGGAAAGTGGCCTTGATTTTCAGCATGTGGGTTCTGAATCTACAGGAAAGACAGCATTTCATTCTGGAAATCTGAGTTAATTGTTGTCCTTACCTCAATGAGACACAAGATTAAAATAAAAATTGTGAAGATGACACTAATGGATATCGCCACGATTGGTTTTTTATGATAGCCATATCCTGGAACTTCTTTAGTGAACTAAAAAAGGGAAAGAAAGAAAAGGAAAGAACAAGTTTTTTAAAACACAAAGTAGTGGAAAGGGCGCTAGCTAGCTATTCAATACCCCATTCTTCCAAGTTGGTAACCTACAGGATCTTAAATAACAGAGCAAGTCTAATGCGCTACATGGTCGCACTACTAGCGTTTCCTTCTGCAATTTGTCTTGTGTATCGGATCTGCTTCATGCTCTAAATGAGCAAAGTGTGAGGTCACTCTCATGGTCAAAGTTACGTGGCCAGGATGAGAGGTGCCGGAGACCCGGGCTCCACGTGGTTCTCCCCCCCCCCCCGGGCATCCTCTGTGTTTGTGGTCATCCTCACCTCGTCTGACTCCTGGCCCTTCTGCTCTCTCTGGGCCTCAGTGCTCTCTTTGAGGTAGTTGTTCCTCCATTGTTCCGTGTCCCACTCCACCTCGGCCACTTTCGCCTCCTGCTGCTCGCTGAGGAGCTTCATCAGGAGGCCCGTCTGGGAGATGAGCTTGGCACAGGGCAGCTGCACGTGGCTCTCGGAGCAGTCCATCTTTAGGGTCCTGATCACGTGGGAAACAAACCTCCGCACATTGTTGTCTGGGATGAGGAATTGCAGCTGCTGGTCTAGCTCACTCTCAAACTGGTCCCCTGGGGACAAGAGCAGCGGGTACTTGGAGCTCTGCGGCGTGGGGGGCAGATCGGGCCCCAGGTGGCTGACCTCCCGCTGCAAGTCATTGGTCTGTCTGACGGGTGACATGACATTGAAGGCAGGCACGGTGGAGTCGGCCTCGGAAGGGTTCGCCAGCCCTCGCGAGGGCAAGTTGATGAGGTTCCGGACTGCGGGGAGTGGGGGCCTCTTGGCAACCATCAGTTGACCAGATGAGCCTTCCTTCCCGAACTTCCAACTCACCTTGGCCTTGGGTGCTCTGTGGACCACCTCGAAGTGAGTTTTACCTACAAGAGGATCAAGTGGATCCTGCATGAGTCGAGATTTTGCTGCTGCCTGTTCCAAAATGAAAAGGGTGTGCTTCAGGTCTTTGGACTCCCTTTGGTCCCCAGACAGGGCTTTCGCAGAGGCAACT
>NW_007166980.1:0-709 GCF_000164805.1 Carlito syrichta
AAAGATGGGGGTTTAGCTTTATTAAAAAGTTTTGAAAAAAGCAGTTCAGTGAATGGTGACAATGTTGATTCCATATCCTCTAGGTTACCCAGTGAGAAATAGGGCCAGACGTAATTGAGTGCACTGATGACATTGCTTTCATCACTGAAGTCCAGCTGCTCACTGAAGATGTCTGTCTGTTTGACAACCCTCTTGTCTGAGGGTGTCTCTGGCTCAATAATGAGCTCAGTGCTGATGTGCTTCTTCTGGGCTTGCAGCACCTTCATGAAGGTTCCCTCTGTGTTTTTTATTGCTGTTTCTTCGACTGCCAAGAGGAAGCACAGAGAAAAAAAAAATACCTGGGAATGCATCCTACAAAGGAGGTGCAGCTCTCTACAGTGAGTACTACCAACCACAGCTAGAAGAAACAGAAGACCAACATGAGCCAGTGGAAAACATTCCATGCTCATGGACCGGAGGAATCACCATCATTAAGAGGACCATACTGCCCAAAGCAAGTTGGCTACAGAGTCAACACAATCCCTCTTGAATGACCTGCGTCGTTTTTCACGATCTAGAAAAAATAGGACTCTATTCATAGGGAAGAAAAAAGAGCCTAAATACCCAAATCATGCCTGAGCAAAAGAACAAAGCTGGAGCCATATTACTAGACTTCAACTTTACTACAGGCCACAGTAACCCAAACAGCATGGTAAAAAAAAAAAAAAAA
>NW_007166981.1:0-724 GCF_000164805.1 Carlito syrichta
CAGCACTTCACACGTCAGATCCTGCTTTTTCTCATCTGTAAAAGGAGCTTAAAAACGCTTGTTCTGGGGGAGAAGGAAATCATATAATTGGAAGAAAATTGTTTTGAAAAATAAGCAACATAGCAGTAAAGTGTTTTTACTTATTATTTGTCCCATGTTCAAGCTATCTGGATGGGAACACAGTCATATTTTGGAAGTCATGAAGTTCCTGCTGATAAACCTAATGTCGAGAAAAACACCCGAAGCACCCAAGTGTGTGTTCAGCGGACAGAAAAGCTGAGATTCAGAGTGGATTCAGACAGTCCCAGAATGGAGAAAACTTTCATGCCGTTAGAAGAGCCAGGTAGTGATGTCTGGTTACAGAACCACAAACTCTCAGGCTTCACATAAAACAGTACTGCTTCTACTGTTTTAGGAGGTGGTAAGAAACAACAAACCCAGACCTATCTATACCTGTCCTCCAAGGACACCTGAGGCCTCATGCATATAAAACCAGTTCACAAAACGCACCGTGCAATCTGAGCACCTTCTCCCTGGAGCAAATCTCCCAGCGGAGAGCACAGCACAGTGTGTGGCCATCGCTGTCACTCACCTGCCCTTCCATCCTTTCCCCTGGTCCTTTACGGAGACGGAACACTTATATTACCAAATCATGTCGTAACAACAAAGAACCTGACTTTCAGCAAGGGAGTGTTCAGAAATTTAGAAACTTTAACTCTGAATG
>NW_007166982.1:0-761 GCF_000164805.1 Carlito syrichta
CACGTCAGATCCTGCTTTTTCTCATCTGTAAAAGGAGCTTAAAAATGCTTGTTCTGGGGGAGGAGGAAATCATATAATTGGAAGAAAATTGTTTTGAAAAATAAGCAACATAGCAGTAAAGTGTTTTTACTTATTATTTGCCCCATGTTCAAGCTGTCTGGACGGGAACACAGTCACATTTTGGAAGTCATGAAGTTCCTGCTGATAAACTTAATGTCGAGAAAAACACCCGAAGCACCCGAGTGTGTGTTCAGCGGACAGAAAAGCTGAGATTCAGAACGGGTTCAGACAGTCCCAGAATGGAGAAAACTTTCATGCCGTTAGAAGAGCCAGGTAGTGATGTCTGGTTACAGAACCACAAACTCTCAGGCTTCATATAAAACAGTACTACTTCTACTGTTTTAGGAGGTGGTAAGAACCAACAAACCCAGACCTATCTATACCTGTCCTCCAAGGACACCTGAGGCCTCATGCATATAAAACCAGTTCACAAAACGCACCTTGCAATCTGAGCACCTCCTCCCTGGAGCAAATCTCTCAGTGGAGAGCACAGCACAGTGTGTGGCCATCGCTGTCACTCACCTGCCCTTCCATCCTTTCCCCTGGTCCTTTACGGAGACGGAACACTTGTATTACCAAATCATGTCGTAACAACAAAGACCCTGACTTTCAGCAAGGCAGTGTTCAGAATTTCAGAAACTTTAACTCTGAATGAATGAATAAACAGAAGCAATTGCATCTTGAGCTTAAAAATGCATCAT
>NW_007166983.1:0-706 GCF_000164805.1 Carlito syrichta
AAGAAATGAAAACACATGAGTATTTTCAGTTTTATTCACAATTGCCAGCAAATTGGAAACAACCCAAATGTCTGTAAACTGATGAGTGGACAATTGGAAAGAGCCACACCACTGGAATACTACTCAGCAATAAAAAGGAATGAGCTACAGCTGTCCTCTGCAGGGCACTGGTTCTAGCACCCCCCCCCCCATATACACATACCAAAATCTGCAGCTGCTGAAGTCCCTTGTATAAGATGGCATAATATTTGCATAGAAACTCTGGCATACTTTAAAGCATCTCAAGATTACTTAAAATACCTGGTATGGTGTAAGTGCCATGCACAAAGCTGTTACACTATAGTTTAAAATTTACATTTCTATTGTTGTATTGGTGGCTCATGCCTGTAATCCCAGCACTTTGGGAGGCAGAGGCGAGAGGATTGCCTGAACTCAGGGGTTCAAGACCAGTCTGGGCCACCTGGTGAGACCTCGTCTCTACAATAAATCAAAAAATTAGCCAGGAGTGGGGGCATGTGCCTGTGAGTCCAGCTACTTGGAAGGCTGAGATGGAAGGATCCCCTGAGTCCAGAAGGTCAAGGCTATGGTGGCTGTGAGCATGCCACTGCACTCCAGCCTGGGCAACAATGAGACTCCAACTCAAAATATATATAAAGTTTTTCTGAGTATTCTCCATCTGTGGTTGGTTGAATCTGTGGAGAGGGAA
>NW_007166984.1:0-712 GCF_000164805.1 Carlito syrichta
CTTCTCAAAATTCATCGAACTGTACACCTTAGAAAAGCAAATTTTATTACATGAAAATTATACCTCAAATGAACCTGACTTAAGAAAATAGTAAAACAAACCTAAAAAAATAAATCTAAGAAAAAAATAACTTACAGTTTTTCCAATTCTGGAGTCATCATAAAGAAGTTCTCAATTATTTTCATTGGGACTTGCGTGGCTCCCACGTCCCTGAAGGAGAAAGCCCAAACATTCATGATGTGAACCCCAATACAAAGATTCTGTACTTAAAAAGATATTTAAAGGACATGTGATTACTTCAATTTGAGCTTCTGTATAAAACAAGCCAGCCCAGGAGCCTATTTGCCATAGGAGATAATTCCAGAGAGATCTTATTAAAGAAATTTAAGTATATTTGCATAATAAAAGTGATATTAACTAGTAGAAGCTATACCCTCTTTTACCATTATCTTGCTTCTCATTTTCGTATTGCTTCAATTCTCTCTGTTTTTTGGAGTAAGTCTCACTCTGTTGCCTTGGCTGGAGGGCAGTGGCATGATCCCAGCTTGCCACAGCTTCGACCTCCTGGGCTCAAGGAATCCTCCCACCTCAGCCTTTCGAGTAGTTGGGATTATAGGCGTACACCACCATAACAGCTAATATTTTTGGTTTTTTGTAGAGATGAGGTCTTGCCCAGGCTGGTCTTGAACTCCTGGAATTGAGTGATTCTCCT
>NW_007166985.1:0-750 GCF_000164805.1 Carlito syrichta
AAAGCAAATTTTATTACATGAAAATTATACCTCAAATGAACCTGACTTAAGAAAATAGTAAAACAAACCTAAAAAAATAAATCTAAGAAAAAAATAACTTACAGTTTTTCCAATTCTGGAGTCATCATAAAGAAGTTCTCAATTATTTTCATTGGGACTTGCGTGGCTCCCACGTCCCTGAAGGAGAAAGCCCAAACATTCATGATGTGAACCCCAATACAAAGATTCTGTACTTAAAAAGATATTTAAAGGACATGTGATTACTTCAATTTGAGCTTCTGTATAAAACAAGCCAGCCCAGGAGCCTATTTGCCATAGGAGATAATTCCAGAGAGATCTTATTAAAGAAATTTAAGTATATTTGCATAATAAAAGTGATATTAACTAGTAGAAGCTATACCCTCTTTTACCATTATCTTGCTTCTCATTTTCGTATTGCTTCAATTCTCTCTGTTTTTTGGAGTAAGTCTCACTCTGTTGCCTTGGCTGGAGGGCAGTGGCATGATCCCAGCTTGCCACAGCTTCGACCTCCTGGGCTCAAGGAATCCTCCCACCTCAGCCTTTCGAGTAGTTGGGATTATAGGCGTACACCACCATAACAGCTAATATTTTTGGTTTTTTGTAGAGATGAGGTCTTGCCCAGGCTGGTCTTGAACTCCTGGAATTGAGTGATTCTCCTGCCTCAGCCTCCCAAGGTGATGGGCTCATGCCCAGCCTCATTCACCTCTCTTGATTACTTGCTCTGTTTTT
>NW_007166986.1:0-779 GCF_000164805.1 Carlito syrichta
CATTGGGCTGCCAGGCAGCTGTGATCAGCATTTCACATTTAATCCTCACAATAACTTTATGTGGTAGATAATACCATTACCCCATTTTAACATGAGGAAACAGGCACAGAGAGGTTCTATAACTTGTCCTAGGTCAGTAAACTGCTAAGAAGCAAAGTTGGAATTTGAAGTCAGAAACACAAAGTCTGTGCTTACCCTGAATGAAGAAAAGGGATTTAAAAGAGCTGCTACTTTAACCTTGATTCTGAGAGGACCAAATACAGAAATGCCTTTGTAACCTTCACCTTCTTTATCTCAGAGAGCCTCTATAAGAACTACAGTTTCTCTTTTTATTTCTTTTCCCTAATCGTTTCCCATAATTAAATATTTAACTAGTCCATGGTCATTGACACTTAAGAGATTTAAACCCATGCTGTAGGTGACATCAGAGAAAATGGTGGAGTAGGGACACCTGAAGATCCATCCCTTTGTAAAAGCAACCAGAAAAAAAAAATAAAAAGAAGCAAGAATGGGCCAGAACCAACTTGTTCAGAACTCAGGAAATGTAACCAAAGTCTTAACAGCATTTATTAACCCAAGGGGCATTTATTCAAGAAACTTTCTGTAAGAACAGTGAGATTTGTGTTGTTTTAACTTGCCCTAGACCATTTTTTACTCTCCAGCTCCATAGGAGCCTTGAAAAGCAGCCCACATCCCCAGTGCCAGAGAGAGCAGAATGGAGCTGGGACTCCTTCAAAGCCTCATTCCCAAAGAATTGTCATTGCTTCACAAGTGTGGTG
>NW_007166987.1:0-534 GCF_000164805.1 Carlito syrichta
GGAGACTTAACTAGCTGACTTAACCAGCTACTCAGCTGGCTGCTGATCTGACTTAACTAGTTGGCTACCTAGCCAGCTGACTACCTAGCTGTCTTAAGCTAGCAAGCTGTCTAGCCAGCTAAGTAATCTTACTAGCTACCTACCTAGCCAGCTGGCTAGCCAGCTGACTTAACTAGGTGAATTGAACAGGTAGCCTGCTAGCTAGTAAGGTGACTTATTACACAGCTATCTACACAGCTGGCTAGAGAGATGACTAAACTAGATGATTTAACCAGCTAGCCAGTTGGCTATCCAGTTGACTTAACTCATTGACATCACTAGCTAGGAAGGAAGCTATCTAGCTGACTTAACTAGTTAGCTACCCAACATGCCTGTTGGATATCCAGCTCTATAAACTAGCTGAATTAACCAGCTAGCCAGCTGCCTAGCCAACTGATTTAAGTAGCTCACACCTAGGCAGACAGCTGGCTAGCAAGCTGACATAACTAGCTGACTTACCTAGTTAGCTACCTAGCTAGTCAGTTGATTTAATGG
>NW_007166988.1:0-7269 GCF_000164805.1 Carlito syrichta
ATTAGTTAACTATCTAGTTTGCCTACTCAACCAGCTGACACAACCCGTTTGCTAATTAGCTAGCTAGATGACTCAACCAGCTGGCTTAACCCATTAGTTAACTAGCTAACTACCTCACTCAACCTGCTTACTTAACCGTCTGTCCTAACCATCTGACTAAATTAGAAAAATGACTTAACTAGCTGACTTAGCTATCTGACTTAACTACTTAGCTAGCTGATTTAACTGGCCAACTTAACAAGTTAGCTAGCTGACTTAACTACCTGAATTAAATAGTTAGCTAACTATATAACTAGCTGAATAACTTGCTGCTTTAATAATTATCGCACTAGCTAGTTAGCAGATTTAAGTAGGTGACTTAGTTTGCTAACTAGTGAACTAGCTAGCATAGCTAGCTTATTTAGATAACTAGCTGGTTAGATAGCTGACTTAGCTAGCTGACTTGACTAGTTGACTAGCGAGATAGCTAACTGACTTAACAAGTTGGTTAATGATTTAACTAACTGTTTTAAATAGTTGGTGAACGAGTTAACTAGCTGACTTAACTAGTTGGTTAATGAGTTAGCTAGGTGAATTAACCTGTGGGCTCATGAGTTGACCAACTACTTAGATAGTTTAACACTTTGGCTGCCTACTCGACCGACTTGTTAACTGGCTTAACAACTAACTAGTTGTTAACCGACTAGTTAACTGGATTAACAATTTGACTGACGAGTTGGCCAACAAGTTAGCAATGTTAACTAGTTTCCTGCTAGTTTGCTTAACTATCTAATCGGCCGACTAGTTGGCCGAGAATTTAGCTGACCTAATTATTCAGCTGACTAGATAGCTGTGATAACTAGTCTGCTGACAAGTTGGTCGACTATTCAGACGATTGTTTAGCTCACTTTACTATTTGGACGGCTAGTTAGTGGACAGGTTACCTGACTTAACTAGTCGGCCAGTGCATGAGCCTACAGATGAGCAGACTTAACTAGTTGGTGGGTGAGAGAGCCGATTAGTCAACTGACTTAACAAGTTGGCCAGTGAGTGAGTTGACTGGTAAGCTGACATGTGTAGTCAGCCAGCGTGTGAGCTGACTGGTCAGCTGACTTAACTAAACTGCCGTGAGTGAGCTGAATGGTCAGCTGAATTTAGTTGACTGGTGAGTGAGCCGACTGGTCAGAAGACTTAACTAGTCAGCCTGTGAGTGAGCAGACCGGTGACCAGAGATAACTAGTTGGCCGTAGAGTGGGCTGATGGGTGAGATGCCTTAACTAGTCAGCCAACGAGAGAGCCATTGCCATGCTGAATTAACTAGTTGGCTGGTGTGCAAACCAACTAGTTAGCTGTCCTGTTGGCCTGCAAGTAAGCTGACGATTTACTTGAACTTTTGACTGGCAAGCAAGCCGACTAGTTTGTTGACAGGTTGACAGGTGAGTGAGCAGACTAGTTAGCTGACACAATGGAAAGCAAGTGAGGCCAGCTGACTTAACTAGCTGACTTAAACCACTAGCCTGCTGGTTAGCAAGCGGACTTATCTAGCTAGCTAAATAACTAGCCAGCTGGCTAGACAGCTGACTAAACTAGCTGACTTAACCAGATAGACAGTTGGATAATCAGCTGACTTAACTCACTGACATCACTAACTAGCCAGGTAGCTATCTAGCTGACTTAATTAGCTAGCTACATACATTGTCAGCTGGTTTGCCAGCTCTCTTAACTAGCTGAATTACCAGCTAGTCAGTTGGTTAGCCAACTGACTTAACTAGCTTGCTACCTAGCTAGCCAGCTGGCTAGCCAGCTGACTTAAGTAGCTGATTTAACTAGCTAGCTACATAGATAGCCAGCTGACTTTAGTAGTTAGCTAACTAGCTAGCTGTGTAGCTAGCCAGCTGACTTAAATAGTTAGCTGCCAGCTAGCTAACTGTCTTAACCAGCTAGACTATTAGTTAGCTTACTCATTATCTAACGTGCTAGTTAGGTGACTTATTATCTTACTTAACTCGTTAGTTAATGAGCTAGCTAGCTCATACAATCATGTGGCTTAAATCATTAGATAGCTAGGTAGCTAGCTGACTCATCCAACTGACTTAACTCGTTAACTAACTAGCTAGCTAGCCTACTCAACCAGCTGAATCAACCCGTTTTCTAACTTGCTAGCTAGCTGACTCAACCAGCTGACTTATTACATTAGTTAACTAGCTAAATA
Organism: Carlito syrichta; assembly: GCF_000164805.1. NCBI lineage: Eukaryota > Metazoa > Chordata > Mammalia > Primates > Tarsiidae > Carlito > Carlito syrichta. The sequence goes on from NW_007166988.1 coordinate 2,192, forward strand.
CCTGACTCAAGCTGATAACAACTCGTTAGTTAACTAGCTAGGTAGCTGTCTTAAACAGCTGATGAATTTAGAAAACTGTCTTAACTATCTGAGTTAACTTGTAGACTTAACTAGTTAGCTAGCTAACTTAACTACATGAATTAAATAGTTAGGTAACTATTTAATTAGCTGTATAATTAGCTGACTTAATTGATTAGCTAACTAGTCAGAAAACAGATTTAAGTAGCTGGCTTAAATATTTAGCTAACAAGTGAGCTAACTGATTCAGCTAACTGACTTAGCTAGCTAGCTGTTTACCTAGCTGACTTAGCTAATTGACTTAACTAGTTGGCTAACGAGATAGTTAGCTGACTTAACAAGTTGGTCAACGAGTTACCTAACTGTTTTAAATAGTTGGTAAACGAGATATCTAGCTGACTTAACTTATTGGTTAACGAGTTATCTATGTGACTTAACTTGGGTTGACAAGTTGGCTGACTAGTTAGCTGGTTTAATATGTTGGCTGACTACTTGGCTGACTTGTTTGCTGGTATAAGATGTTGGCCGAATAGTCGGCCGACTATTTAGCTGGGTTAACTAGTTGACTGACGTGTGGCCCACTAGTTATCCCAGTTAGCTAGTTGGTTGACTAATTTGCTGGCCTAACTAGTCGTCCAATTAGTTAGTCAACTAGTTAGTTGACCTAACTAGGCCACCGACTAGTTAGCTGACCTAAATTGTTGACTGATAAGTTGGCCCACTAGTCGGCAGATGGGTTAGCTAACTTAATTAGTTGGATGTCTAGTAGGCTGACAGGTTAGCTGACTTAACTAGTCTTCTGGTGAGTGAGCCGACAGGTTAGCTGAATTAACTAGTCAACTGGCGAGTGAGCTGAATTGTCAGCTGAATTAACTAGTTCACTGGCGAGTGAGACGTTTAGTCAACTGATTTAACTAGTCGGCTGATAGGTGAGTCTACTTGTCAGTTGACTTAATTAGTATGCTGGCATGTAAGATGACTGGTCAGCTGAATTTAGTCGACTGGCGAGTGAACCAACTGGTCAGACTTAACTAGTCGGCTGGTGAGTGAACCGAACAGTGAGCTGACTTAACTATTTAGCCGGTGAGTGAGCTGACGTGTGAGCTGCCTCATATATTCAGCCGGTGAGTGAGCCGACCAGTGAGCTGACTTAACTAGTCACCTGACGAGCAAGCCGACTAGTTCGCTGACCTGTTGACCTGCGAGCGAGTAGACAAGTTAGTTGACCTGCTGGCTGGCAAGCCAGCTGACTTATCTATCTGATTTAACTATCTAGAAAGCTGGCTGTCCAGCTGAATTAACTTGCTGAATTAACCAGCTAGCCAGCTGGCTATTCAGCTGAATTAACTAGCTAGCTACCTACCTAGCCAGCTGGGAAGCCAGATGAATTTAGTAGCTGATTTAACTAGAAAGCCAGCTGGCTAACCAGCTAACTTAACTAGCTTGGTACGTAACTATCCAGTTGGCTAGCCAACTGACTTAACTAGTTGACTTAAGCAGCTAGCATGCTGGCAAAACCAACTGACTTAACTAGTTAGACAGCTGGCCACCCAGCTGACTTAACTAGGTCTCTACCTAGCTAGCTAGCTGTCTAGTTAGCAGACTTATCTAGCTAACTTAATTAGCTAGCCAGCTGGCTAGCCAACTGACTTAACAAGCTTGATAACTAGTTAGCCAGCTGACTAGCTAGCTGACTTAACTAGCTGATTTAAATAGCTAGTCTGCTTGCTAGACAACTGAGTTAACTAGTTTGCTATATAGCTAGCCAGCTGGCTAGCTAGCTGACTTTGATAGGTGAATTAACTAGCTAGCCAACTTGCTAGACTTCTGATTTAAGTAGCAAGCTACCTAGCTAGACAGCTGGATATCCAGCTGACTTAACTTGGTGGCTTTACTTGCTAGCCAGCATGCAGGACAGCTGACTTAACTATCTAGCTATCTAGCTAGTCAGGTGTCTACCCAGCTGACTTATCTAGGTGACTTACGTAGCTAGCCAGCTGGCTAGCAGGCTGACCTAACTGCCTAGCTACCTAGTTAGACAGGTGGACAGCAAGCTGAATTATCTAGCCAGCTAACTACATAGCTTGCTGGCTTGCCAGCTGACTTAACTACCTAGCTACCTACCTAACTAACTGGTTAGTGAGCTGACATAACTAGATTACTTAACTAGCTAACTAACTGGCTAGGCAGCTGACTTAAATAGCTAGCTGAATAGCTACGCAGCTGACTAGTCTGCTGATTTAGTTCGCTGACTTAAATAGCTAGAAAGCTGACATTACTGACTGACTTAACCAACTAGCTACCTAGCTAGCCAGATGTCTTAACTAGCTGGCTTAACTAGTTAGTTACCTAACTAGCTATCTACCTAGCCAACTGCCTTAACTAGCTGACTTAACGAGCTAGCTAGCTGAAATAATTAGCTGACTTATATAGCTAGAAAGCTAGCCATCTGACTTAACTAGATGATATAACTAACTAGCATGAAGGATAGCCATCTGACTTAAATAGCTTTTTAACTAACCAACCAGCTGGATAGCCAGCTGACTTAACTAGCTAGCTGGCTGACATAACTAGATGACTTATATAGCTAGCTTTCTAGCTAGCCAGCTGACTTAACTAGCTGATATAACTAGCTAGCATGTAGGATAGGCACCTGACTTAAATAGTTTTTTAACTAACTAACCAGCTGGATAGCCAGCTGTCTTAATGAGCTGACTTAAATAACTAGACAGCTGGTTTCCAGCTGAGTTAATTAGCTCAGTTAACCAGCTAGTCAGCTGGATAGCCAGCTGACTTAAGTAACTGGCTGCCTATCTTGCAAGATGACTAGCCAACTGACTTACCTAGCTGACTTAAGCTAGCAAGTTGGCCAGCTAGCTCACTTAACTAGCTAGCTACCTACCTAGCAAGCAGGCTAGCCTGCTGACTTAACTTGCTGACTTGAACAGTTACCCTGCGGGCTAGTAAGCTGGATTATCTAGCTACCTAACTACCTAGCCAGCTGGTAAGACAGCTGACTAAACTAGCTGACTTAACCAGCTAGCCAGTTGGCTAGCCAGCTTACTTAACTGGAAGACATCACTATCTAGCAGGTATCTCTCTAGCAGACTTAACTAGCTAGCTAACTACCTTTCCAGTTGGCTAGAGAGCTCTCTTATCTAGCTGAATTAACCAGCTAGCCAGGTGGTTAGCCAACTGACATAACTACCTCACTACGTAGCTAGTCAGTTGGCCAGTCAGCTGATTTAATTAGCTGAATCATCTAGCTAGATAGCTAGCAAGATAGCTGATTTAATAGTTGGCTAACTAGCTAGCTACCTAGCTACCAGTTGATTTAAACAGTTAGGTATCTAGCTAGCTACCTAGCTAACAAGCTAACTTAAAGAGTTTGCTGTGTAGCTAGATAGCTGACTTAACCTGCCAGTTAACTAGTTAGCTTACATGTTATCCAACGTGCTAGTTAGCTAACTTAATCATCCGACTTAACTCCTTAGTTAACGATCTTCCTAGGTGACTCAAGCAGCTGACTTAACCCATTAGCTAACTAGCTAGCTAGCTGACCCATGCACCTGACTTAATTCGTTAGTTAACCAGCTAGCTAAATTTTTCAATCAGCTAACATAACCCGTTTGCTAACTAGCTAGCTAGATGACTCAACCAGCTGACTTAACCAGTTAGTTAACTAGCTAACTACCTGACTCAACCTGCTGTCTTAAACCGTTAGCTAACTTGCTAGCTAGCTGTCTTAACTAGCTGAATTAATTAGAAACCTGACTTACCTAGCTGAATTAGTTAGGTGACTTAACTACTTATGTAGCTGACTTAATTGGCCAACTTAACTAGTTATCTAGTTGACTTAAATACCTGAATTAAATAGTTAGCTAGCTACTTAACTAGCTGAATAACTAGCTGAATAACTAATTAGCTAACTAGTTAGGTAGCAGACTTAAGTAGCTGACATGTATTTAGCTAACTAGTAAGCTAGCTGACTTAGCTAACTGACCTAGCTAGCTGGCTGGTTAGCTTGCTGACATAGCTAGCAGACTTAACCAGTTGGTTTTCGAAATAGCTAACTCACTTAACGAGTTGGTTAATGAGTTAGCTACCTGTGTTAACTAGTTGGGAAACTAGTTAACTAGCTGACTTAACTAGTTGTTTAACCGGTTACCTAGGTGACTTAACATGTTCGTTGATGAGTCGGCAGAATATTTAGCTGTTTTAACACGTTGGCTGACTACACGACCAACTTTTTAGCTGGCTTAACAAGTTGGCCGACTAGTTAGCAGACTAGTTAGCTGGGTTAGATAGTTGACTGACGAGTTGGCCCACTACTCAGCTCTGTTAACTCGTTGAATGGCTGGTGTGCTGACCTGACTAGTTGGTCGATAATCTGGGTCGATTAGTTTGATTGCCTAAATTATCGTGACTAGTTAGCTGAGCTAACTAGTCAGCTGACAAGTTGTTCTACTATTCAGACAATTGGTTAGCTGACTTAACTGGTTGGCCGGCTAGGCGGCCGACTTGGTTACCTGTTTTTACTAGTCGGCTGGAGAGTGAGTCGACAGGTGAACTAATTTAACTCGTTTTCCGGTGAGTGATCTCACAGGTCAGCTGGCATAACTAGTCACCCGGTGACTGAGTCGACTCATCAGCTGACTTAACTATACAACTGTCGAGTGAACTGACTTGTCAGCTGACTTTAGTTGACTGGCGAGTGAGCCAACTGGTCAGAGGAATTAACTATTCGGCAGACCGGTGAGCTGACCGGTGAGCTGACTTAACTAGTCAACCGATGAGTGAGGTGACAGACAAGGTGCCTTAAATATTCAGCTGGTGTGCGAGCCGACTGGTGAGATGGATTAACTAGTCAACTGGTGAGCAAGACAACTAGCTTGCTAAGCTATTGGCCTGTGAGAGAGCCAACAAGTTAGTTGGCCTGTTGGCTGGCAAGCAAACTGACTAGTTTGCTGACCGGTTGGCAGGCAAGGGGCCGACTAGTTAGTTGATCTGATGGAAAGTGAATGATCCCACTAGTTAGATGACAAGATAGCTGAGGTTCT
>NW_007166989.1:0-470 GCF_000164805.1 Carlito syrichta
ACAGGATTACAGAGCTCCCTCAAAACACTGGACACAGAGTCATAGGTTACACTAGAAGCTGAAGCCCTCCCAGGACAATGGTTACAGAGTCTATCTTACACAAGACTCCTGAGCATCCTCAGTACACTACAAATAGTCCAAGATCACATAGATCCCTAGTAATTCCTCAGGACACTGGACAGAGAACCAGAGGTAACACAATGATAGAAGTCCTGTAGAACACTTTATACAATGTCATAGCTGACAAGTATACTGAACACTCTCAGGACGCTGGACACACAGCCTTAGCTCACTCAGGATGCTAGAAGTCACTATGAACACAGGACAAAGAGTCCCAGTTCACATAGGACAACAGAACTCCCTCAGGACGCGGAACCCCAGACTTCTATTTCACAAAGAACCTCAGAGAATCATGCTCACTAAGGACCCCAGAGTTCTCTCATGACACTGAATAGATTTCCAACTCACAA
>NW_007166990.1:0-369 GCF_000164805.1 Carlito syrichta
ATCTGACTAGCCAGCTGGCTATCAGGGTAGCTATCTAATTAAGTCATATGGCTAACCAGCTGGCTAGCTAGTTAACTCACCTAGTTAAGTCAGTTCACTGGCCAGCAGGTTAGCTAGGTAATTAATTAGTTAACTCAGCTGGCAAAACAGTAGGCTATGTATGCAAGTAGCTACTTAAGACACTTGGCTAGCCTTTAGGCTACCTAGTTATGTCAGCTAGATACGTCAAGTGGCTAATCAGCTTTCTAGCTAGGTAGATAGCTAGTTAAGTTTGCTGGCTAGCCAGCTGACTACATCCTTAAGTCAGCAAGTTAAATCAACTGGCTAGTCTGCTGGATAGCTAGGTAGCTAGGCAATTAATTCAGGTGG
>NW_007166991.1:0-1409 GCF_000164805.1 Carlito syrichta
ATTAATTAGTTAACTCAGCTGGCAAAACAGTAGGCTATGTATGCAAGTAGCTACTTAAGACACTTGGCTAGCCTTTAGGCTACCTAGTTATGTCAGCTAGATACGTCAAGTGGCTAATCAGCTTTCTAGCTAGGTAGATAGCTAGTTAAGTCTGCTGGCTAGCCAGCTGGCTACATCCTTACGTCAGCTAGTTAAATCAACTGGCTAGTCTGCTGGATAGCTAGGTAGCTAGGCAATTAATTCAGGTGGCTAGACAACTGGCCAGCTAGTTGTCAGCTACTTTATTCAGCTGGCTACTCAGCTGTGTGGCTAGTTAAGTCAGCAAATTAATTCAGTTGTCTAGACAGCTGGCTAGCTTGTTAAAAATCTATTTACGTCAGATGGGCACCCAGCTGGTTAGCTAGTTATTTCAGCTAGTTAAGTCAGTTGGCAAGCTAGGAAACTAGCTAGTTAAGTAAGCTAGATATGTCAGTTAGCTAGCTAGTTAAGGCAGCTAATTAAGTCACCTAGCGAGTCAGCTTGCTAGCTAGGTAGCTAGCTAGTTATGTCAGCAGTCTAGCAAGCTGGCTAGCTAGTTAAGTCACCTAGTTAAGTCAGCTGGCTAGCAGGCTGGGTAGGTAGGTAGCTTGCTAATTAAGTCAGCTGGCTAGACAGTTGGCTACCTAGGTAAGTCACCTAGTTAATTCAGTTGGATAGCCAACTGGCTAGCTATGTAGCAAGATAGTTAATCCAACTGGCTAGAAAGCAGGCCAGCTAATTATGACAGCTAGTTAAGTCAGCTGGCTAGCAAGTTGGTTAGCTAGGTAGTGACCTAGTTAAGTCAGTTAACTAGTAAGCTTGCTAGCTAATTAAGTCAGCTAGTTAAGTCCGCTGACTATGTAGGTGGCTATAGAGTTAGAAAGCTAGTTAATTTAGCTGGCTAGCCAGCTGGATAACTAGTTATGTCAGCTAGTTTAGTCACCTGTATGGCCAGCTGCCTAGATCGATAATCAACTAGTTAAGTCAGCTGGATAATCAGCTAGCTAGGTAGTTAAGTTAACCCTTTAAGTCAGTTGCCTAGCCAGCTCACCAGCTAGTTAAAAAGCTAGTTAAGTCAGATGGTTACACAGCTGTCTATCTAGTTATTTCAGCTTGTTAAGTTACCTGGCTTCCTAGTTAGCTAGTTAAGTCGGCTATTTGTCAGTTAGCTAGCTAGTTAAGTCAGCTAGTTAATTTGGATAACTAGCTAGCTCTAGCTAGTTATCTCAGCTAGGGTAGTCAGCTGGCTTGCTAGGTAGCTACCTAGTTAAGTCAGCTGGCCAGATATTTAAGTAAGCTTGTTAAGCCACCTGGTTATCCAGCTGCCCAGTTGGGTAGCTAGCTAGTTAATTCAGCTGGCTAGCCAGTGGGCTAGCTAGTTCAGTCACCTA
>NW_007166992.1:0-728 GCF_000164805.1 Carlito syrichta
AACTAGGTGATTTATCAAGCTAGCCAGAGGTCTAAACTGCTGATATAACTATCTAGTTACCCAGCTAGCCAGCTGTCTAGCCAGCTGACTTAACTAGGTGACTTAACTAGGTAGCAAGCTAACTTAACTAGCTGACTTAGCCAGCTAGATATGGAGCTCACCAGCTGGCTTAATAGCTGACTTAATGAGCTACCTAGCTGACATAACTAGCTGATTTATATAACTAGATTCCTAGGTGACCAGCTGACTTAACTATAAGAAATAACAAGCTAGCCAGATGACTAGCCATCTGACTTAACTAGATTTTTAACTAGCCAACCAGCTGGATAGCCAACAGACTTAACATGCTGACTAAACTAGCTAGGTAGCAGGTTTCCAGCTGTCTTAACTATATGACTTAATCAGATAGTTAGCTGGCTAGCCAGGTGACTTAACTAGCTGGCTACTTATCTAGACAGCTGGCTTGCCAACTGACTTACTCAACTGACTTAAGATAGCAAGCTGGCAAACAAGCTCCTTTAATTAGCTAGATACATACATAGCCTGTAGGCTAGCCAACTGACTTAACTATCTGATTTGAATAGCTATCCTGCTGGCTAGCAAGCTAACATATCTTGTTGGCTACCTGCCTAGCCAGCTGGCTAGACAGTTGACTAAATCAGCTGACTTAACCAGCTAGCCAGTTGTGTAGCCAGCTGACTTAACACACTGACATCACTAACTAGCCA
>NW_007166993.1:0-440 GCF_000164805.1 Carlito syrichta
AGTTGGGTAGCCAGCTGACTTAACACACTGACATCACTAACTAGCCAGGTAGCTATCTAGTTGACTAAACTAGTTGGTTGACCGGTTACTTGACTTAACCAGTTGGCCAGAGCGTGAGCCAACAGATGAGGTGACTTAACTAGTCAGTGGGGGAGAGAGCCGACTGGTCAGGTGACTTAACAAGGCAGCAAGAAAGTGAGCCAACTGCTAATCTGACTTAAGTAGTCGGCCGGCGAGTGAGCCGACTGGTCAGCTGACTTAACTAATCTACTGGTGAGTTAGCTGACTGGTCAGCTGACTTTTTGGGTGGCAAGTGAGCCGACTGGTTACAAGAATTAAGTAGTCGGCCAGTGAGTGAGCAGGCCGGTGAGCCGAATTAACTAGTTGGTTGTCAAGTGAGCCCATGGGTGAGATTCCTTAACTAGTCAGCCAGCAAAAGA
>NW_007166994.1:0-429 GCF_000164805.1 Carlito syrichta
ATGTCATCAAAATGTCTTCCCTTCAATATTTCCTTACCTTTGTGTAAAGAAAACAGTCATTGGGGGCCAGATCAGCTGAGTAGGGAGGGTGTTCCAATATAATTATTTGTTGACTAAAAACTCCCTTACAGACAGTGCTGTGTGAGCTGGTGCATTGTCGTGAGGGAGCTGGTGCAAACTCCCTCACAGACAGTGCTGTGTGAGCTAGTGCATCAGAGCTCCTTCAAGAACATTTTTTCACACTCCTTTCTCATGTCAAGATTTTCGGTTAAGATTTTCCTGTAACTCTGTTGATGTTTATTTGGGCATAGCTTCCCAAGGGGAGTATTTCCAAGGTGACCATAGTGATATTCAGCAACAAAGAAGGTAAGCACTTTTTCTAGGATGAGTTTGTGAACTTAACTGTCAGCCCTCGTAAATGCAGAAAAA
>NW_007166995.1:0-2089 GCF_000164805.1 Carlito syrichta
CAAGCCAGCGGGTTAGATAGGTAGCTAGGCAGGTAAGTCAGCTGGGAAGCCAACGGGCTACATAGGTAGCTAGCTAGTTAAGTCAGTTGGCTATCCAGCTGGCTAGTTGGGTAGCTAGGCTATTAGGTCAGCCTGCTAGCCAGCTGGCTAGCTAGTTAAGTCACCTAGTTAAGTCACCTGGCAAGACACCTTGCTAGCTAGGTTATTAAGTGAGCTGGCTAGACAGCTGGCTAGCTACATAAATCAACTAATTAATTCAGCTGGCTAGTCACCTGGCTAGCTATATAGCAAAATAGATAATTCAGTTGACTAGCAAGCAAGCCAGCTATTTACGTCAGCTACTTAAGTCAGCTGGGTAGTCAAATGGTTAGCTAGTTAGTGAGCTAGTTAATACTGTTGGCTAGCTAGCTGGCTACCTAATTAACTCAGCTAGTTAAGTCAACTGGCTAGCAAGATATCTAGCTAGGTAGAGAGTTAGTTAAGTCAGGTTGCTAGCCAGCTGGCTAACTAAGTCAGCTAGCAGACTAGAGAGGTACAGAGCTAGTGAAGTCAGCTGGTATCCAGGTGGATAACTAGCTAAGCCAGATAATTTAGTCACCTGGCTGGCTTGCTGCTAGTTCGTCAATCAACTAGTTAAGTCAGCTGGATAACCAGCTGCCTAGCTAGTTAAGTTATCCCATTAAGTCAGTTGGCTACCCAGCTCACTAGCTAGATAAAAAGCTAGTTAAGTCAGATGGCTCGACAGCTGGCTAGCTAGTTATTTCAGCTAGTTAATTCAGCTGGCTAGCTAGACAGCTAGCTAGTTAATTCAACTAGTTATGTCAGCTAACTGACTAGTTAAGTCAGCTAGATAAGTCAACTAGCAAGCTAGATGGCTAGGTAGGTATCTAGCTAGTTATCAACTAGTAAAGTGAGCTAGCTATCTAGGTAGCTATCTAGTTAAGTCAGCTAGTTAAGTCAGCTGGATATCTAGTTAAGTCAACTAGTTAAGGAAGCTGGCTAGAAATCTGGCTAGCTAATTAAGTCAGCTAGTTAAGTCAGCTTACTAGCCAGCAAGATGCATAGTTAGCTAGATAGTTAAGTCAGCTGGCAAGCATTGGGAAACGTATGTAGCTAACTATTTAAGTAAACTGGCTAGCCACCTGATTAGCTAGTGAGGTGGGCTAGTTAAAGCAGCTGGCTAGCCAGCTGGCTAATGAGTCCAGTCACCTCATTGAGTCAGCTGGCTAGCTAGTTAAAGCAACTATTTAATTTAACTGGATAGCCAGCTGGCTAGCTGGGTAGCAAGCTAGTTAAGTCAGTTGACTATCCAGCTGGTTAGCTAGTTACATCATTAGTTAATTCAGCTGGCTTCCCAACTGGCTAACTAGGTAGATAGCTAGTTGAGTCAGCTGGCTAGCCAGCTGGCTAGCTGGTTAAATCAGTGAGTTAATTCAGCTGGTCAGCCAGCTGGCTAGATAGATAAGATAGTTAAGTCAGCTGGCTAGCCAGCTGGCTAACTGGTTAAGTCAGCTAGTTAAGTCAGCTGGCCATCCAGCTATCTAGCTAGGTAGCTAGCTACTTCGATCATCTAATAAAGTCAACTGGCTAGTGATGAAGCTAGCTAGATAATTCAGCTAGATAAGTCAGCTGGCTAGCTAGTTAGTACAGTTAGTTAAGTCAGCTGGCTAGCCAGCTGCCTATCACGGTAACTATCTACTTAAGTCAGCTCACTATCCAGGTGGCTAGATAGTTAAGTCACCTAGTTAAGTCAGTTCACTGGCCAGCAGGTTAGCTAGCTAGTTATGGAGTTAAGTCAGCAGGAAAGTCAGTAGGCTATGTGGTAGGTATCAACTTAAGTCAGTTGTCTAGCATTTAGGCTATCTAGTTATGTCAGGTAGTTAAGTCAACTGGCTATCCAGCTCTCTAGCTAGTTAGATAGGTAGTCAAATCTGCTGGCTAATCAGCTGGCTACATCATTAAATCAGCTAATTAAATCAGTTGACTAGGCTGCTGGCTAGCTTGGTAGCTAGGTAATTAAGTCAGGTGGTTAAACAGCTGGCCAGCTCATTAAGTCATCTATTTAATCAGCTGGCTAGCCAGCTGGTTA
>NW_007166995.1:3013-3809 GCF_000164805.1 Carlito syrichta
AGTCAGTTGGCTGGCCAGCTGGCTAGCTGGTTAAGTCAGCTAGTTAAGTCAGCTGGCTAGGCAACTATCTAGGTAGGTAGCTAGCTAATTAAGTCAACTGGCTAGATGTCTTGCTAGCTAGTTAAGTCCGTAAGTTAAGTGAGCTTCTTAGAGGACTGGCTCACTAGGTCGCTGGCTAGTTAAGCCAGCTGGTTAGCTGGGTGGCTATCTAGTAAAGTCAGCTAGTTAAGACATCTGGTTAGATGGCTGGCTAGCTAGGTGTCTAGCAACTTAAGCTGGCTGGTTAGCAGTTTGGTCAGGTAAGTGGTCAGCTAGTTATGACGGCTGGATTGCCGGGTGACCAGCAGGGTGGCTAGCTCGTCAAGCTGGCTATCTATACCACTGTCCAAACAGCCTGCTGGCTATTTAAGCTCGCTGACTAGCCAGGTGGCCAGCCTGCTGGCTAGATTCCCAGCTGTTTAGCCAGCTAACCAGCCAGGTAGCTATCTAGTTAAGAATGCTGGCTAGCCATTTAGACAACAAGGTAGCTAGCTAGTTAAATCAGCTGGCTAACCAGCTAGCCATCGAACTAGTTAGTCAGCTAGTTAAGTCAACTAACCATCCAGCTAGCTACTTAAGTGAGCTAGCAAGTCAGTTAACTATTCAGGTACCTAGTTGAGTCAGCTAGACAGTCAGGCTGGTAGTCAGCTAGCCAGTTAAGTCAGCTAGCTATTCAGCTATCTAATCAGGTAGTTTGGTCAGCTAGCCATCTAACTAGCCAGTTAGCTTGCTAGTTATGTCAGCTAGCTATAGAGCT
>NW_007166996.1:0-671 GCF_000164805.1 Carlito syrichta
TGCACCTGGACTTCCAACCCCTCTTGGTGCCCACAAGTGAGGCCCACTCCCTTCAGACCACCTCGGACTCTGGGATGGGCAGGTGGGGTCACCCACAGAGCCCACACTGAAGGAGAACCTGGCACAAGGGTTTATCTCCGCTGGAACGTCCAAACCTACACCCACCTCGTTCCCAGGGTGGACCAGCTTACTCTTCACAGGGTCTGCCTTGCGGAAAGCAAGGTCATGACTCTCAAATCTGTTGGGGGGCGTGGATGGCCGGGCGACTCACTCCTGTCTCCTCGGTACTCAGGGAGACCAAGACGGGCAGATGGTTAGAGCCCAGGAACTCGAGACTAGGCTGAACACCATAGCAAGCTCCCACCTTGACCCCAAGCAAAACCCAGGCCTCATATTACGATCACCTCTGGCCCAGAGTTCAAGACCAGGTGGGAAGACCAGGATGTCAATCAAATGGAAAGCCTGTGTTCACAGCAGTTTTGGAGGCCCAGGCCGAGAAGATGGCCCGAGTTGGGCGGTTTGAGAGCAGCGTGGGGAACCTAGTGAGAAAAGAAAAGAAAAGAAAGAAAGAAAGAAAGAAAGAAAGAAAGAAAGAAAGAAAGAAAGAAAGAAAGAAAAGAAAGAACTCAGAAACAAAGATAGAAGAAAGGAAGAAGGGTGAAGAAAGAAAA
>NW_007166997.1:0-403 GCF_000164805.1 Carlito syrichta
CGCTACCGTTTGGTGCAGTACAGGCTGGCTTGGGTGCAGGGCCCTCCATCAGGTACAGGATAATTTCTCTCGGGCTCCGGGTTGTCCGTCAGGTGCACGGCTCTCCACCAGGGGTTGGACACGCTTTCGGGTTTAGTGCTGTCTGTCAGGTGCAGCATGCTCTCCCAGGTTTAGGGCTCTTCATCAGATGCTCTTTCTGCATTTGCCTGTTGTCTTTTGTGTGAGCCTTTGAATAGGCATGAGAGTGTGTTTATCCACTCCAGCTTCTTCCCTGCCCTCTGTCAGTCACAGTCTTCCAGAGATTCTGGCTGTGGTTGCCATCCTACCACCAGGAGCTACGTGAATACAAGAACCAGAGTGCCTGGCTCGGCCATACAACTCCAGAGTGCTGTAACCAGTCTCA
>NW_007166998.1:0-492 GCF_000164805.1 Carlito syrichta
ATGGGCACCAAGGATCACGGCCCTCAGCCCAGCACCCTGGGAGGCCGAGATGGGAGATTGGCTGAGCCCAGGGATCAAAGACAAGACTGGGCGATGTGGCCAGACCTCGTGTCAGTGAGAGGTCCCCAAAACCGAGTCAGCCGTGATGATTTATGGAGTCCCGGCTCCTCAGGGACTGAGGTGGGAGGACCACCTTAGCCCCACAGATTGATGACCTGGGACTTACATTCGTGCCGCCATGCCAAGGCCCAGCCAACAGAGACTCTGGCAACACAAGAGATGCCTCCCATGTGCATCATGATGGGTGTCCACAGCTCCTGAGGGAAAGGTCCATGTAGGTGGGGGATGATCGAGTGATCGGGAGAGGAAGGGGCCCTCGCCACTCCTGAAGGTGGAAGATAGGGTGACCAGAACCTGTGCTGGCAACGGCTTTGCCAGACTGCCTTCACTGCTCTGTGCCCAATGGCCACACTATTCCGGGGCTGTCTGTTC
>NW_007166999.1:0-928 GCF_000164805.1 Carlito syrichta
CAGTTGTCATACAGTCACAAAGATAACAGATAATAGGTAACTTTGATCGAGGTGCCTTCTATGAGGATGTATACTCTGACTGATGTTTTGTTGCTTATTATGTGAACTGCTGAGAGAGGGGTGGGAAACCTCCCACTTTACTTGGGTATTGTAGTCTCCCTGCAGCCCAATCCTCATTTGTTTTCTCTTATGCAACCAAAAATGATCATGGGAAACCTAGTGATTTGGGGATGGACGGAGCAGTGGGGGTACTTAGGAACTTGGGTGGCAAAAACCAAAAATCAGAATGTCTGCTAAGATTCTGGAGAGGACCTGTCCCTTAGGATGGCGCGAGGTGGGGGCCACGTGGGGGAGGAGCTGGTCTAAGTATGGCCTCCGTCAGCGGGGTGTCCAGTGTGAGGTTACTGGGGTGGTGGATGTGATTGGTCCAGAGAGAGTATAAAGCAGCTGGGTTGCTAAGGCAGTGACCAGACAGAAGAATTGGAAGAAACCAGAGCTTTGGTCTCTCTCCAGCTGATCCTGAGAGTCCCACTCGCCTGCTCCTCACGTTGTTCTGGACTTCTGGCCTACCACTCACCCAGTGAGCTGTCGCTGAACACTCCTCCCACAGCTGAAGGACTAGATTTGACCCGGATTCTGTCCCAGACCCCTTTATATACTTCCCAGAGCCCCAACATCGCCTCCCTTTACCCGTTTCCCACTTCCCAATTGTGGCCACGCCCCTATACCCAGGCCTAGCCCCACCCACACCCATATTTACTTCCCATGCCCAACTTCTCCCACATCCTTTCTAGTGCCCCGGGGCACCCTAAGAGCATCTGGACATGTGGGTGCCAAGGCTGATTGTCTGGCTTATCCTGTTGAAGTTTCCTTGTCAGTCATCTACCAACGAGAGTAAACAGTGAGTGGCAGGAGTGGGTTCTTGTTC
>NW_007167000.1:0-646 GCF_000164805.1 Carlito syrichta
AGAAGGAGGAAGGGAACCAGAGAGGGAGCAGAATGAAGAGAAACATAATCTTTAGGACATGATGGAATGGAGGAACTCACAGGACACTTAGCCTCAGACAACTGAGGACACATTCCCTAATCATTGGTGTTGCTAACATTTAAACAAGGCATCTTCAACCCATGAGCATCACCACCAGGGTTAGAACACTGCTTCAGAGTATCCTGTGAGTTCAGGAATTCCAAAAGAATGGAAGGATACAATAAAGGACTATTCGAGAGAGAAAGAATGGAATTAAAAAGCAGGGTAGCCGAGCTCGGTGGCTGAACCTGTAATACAGCGCCTGTGGGAGGATGACGAGTGGATTGCCTGAGCCCGTGGGTTCGACCTGTCTGGGCAACTTGGCGAGACATCATCTCTACATAAATTTGAAAAAATTAGCCGGGTGTGGTAGCACGCGACTGTAGTTCCAGCTACTTACAGAGTTGATACGTGTAAACCCTTAGAAGAACGCCTGGCATGTGTGAGGACTACGCAGTGCTGCCTGTTGCTATGTGATACTGCACTGGCAGCAAGGGCGGAAGGATTCCCATCCTGATAGTCTCACCAGCCCTCGGCGCTTCCCGTGGTGTGCCGTGGAGAGCTGATGTTTGCCATTCGTGGTGGC
>NW_007167001.1:0-702 GCF_000164805.1 Carlito syrichta
CCATCCAGCACCTTCAGCCATGCACCCTAGAAGTCCTGCTTCCACCCTCCACTCCTGTGTCCCATGCAAAGATGCATTTGAGTTCACAGAACAGACGGCGCCGAGCTAGGGCAGCCATTGGGCACAGAGTGATCATGGCGGTCCGGCAATGCCACAGCCAGGACAGGTTCTGGTCGCCGGTCTGCCACATTCCAGCAGGGGGAGGGCGGCTTTCTCTCCTGATCACTCCATTGTCCACTGACCACGTGGACATTTCCCTTGGGAGCCGTGGACACCCATCGTGACGCACATGGGAGGCAACTTTTAATCTCCGGAGTCTCCATCAGCAGGGCTGTGGTGCAGCAGAACGATCATGAATCCTGAGTCTTCTATCACAGGGGATCAGTCGGTCCTCCAGCCTCGTCCCCTGAGCAGCCGGGTCTCAGGGTCCACCACGTCTGTCTTGATTTTAGGGACCTCACACTGAGACAAGTTCTGGCTACGTCGCCCATGCATCTCTGACCCCAGGACTCAAGCAGCATCCCACCTAGGACTCCCAGGGCACCAGTTTGACAGCTGTGAGCCACGGTGTCCAGCCTGGACTCATATGTGCTGTCAGTGGGGGTGACGCAAAGACATGCCCTGGGATGGAGGCCACCACATCCCATGTATCTAGGACAGTGGCCCTCCACCTGGTGTGACTCGAGTGTTTGCATTCTGGGG
>NW_007167002.1:0-696 GCF_000164805.1 Carlito syrichta
CTCGGCCTGTGCCTCCCAAACTGCTGTGATCACAGGCTTTCTATCTGGTTGATATGATGGTGTTCCTGTGTGGTCTTGAACTCAGGGACGGGGATGACCCTCCTGCTGAGGCCTGCCCTCACCCAAGGACAGATGTGGTTGCACACGGGTGAAATCCCATCACTCTGGGTGGCCCACGGGGCATGATGGCTGGAGCCCAGGAGCCCAAGGCCAGCCTGTGTCATGCATGGAGACCCCGTCTCCTCACCCATCCTAACAGGGATTCTAGGTTTGAGGTATACGTCTTCCAGGTGACATGGAGGATGAGGTGGGAGGATATCCAGAGCCCACAATTTCGAGCTTGGTGGTGAATGACAATTGTGCCCAGCTCCCCAGCCTGGGCCACAGAGCCAGACCCTGTCTCCCAAACCACCAGAGTCGTACACAAATTCTCAACTGCATGTTTTGTGTTCACAGGGAGACTGGCTTTAGAACTAGGAAAAATGGGATTGGGGGAAAGAAATGTCCCCAGGTGAGAGTCCCTGGCCTTTCTTGGTAGAAGTTAATTATTGCCGAGTTGGATGGTCGGACTTCCTGGGGCACATTTCTAAACTCAGAGAGGAGATCTGGGCAGGAAACCAGCCAGGGAGCCTTGGGCACTATACAATGCAGCAGGGGCAGCCATTTGGGGGGTTTGGGCTGAAAGGTGCCAATCTA
>NW_007167003.1:0-500 GCF_000164805.1 Carlito syrichta
GTTTGTGGTTCCAGCCACTCGGGGGACTGAGGAGAGACAATCACCTGAATCTGGCAGGTGGAGTCCGCAGTGCCCATTAGTGTGCCCCTGTACAAAGGCCTGGGTGACAGAGTGGGATTCCAATTCCAAATAATTATCACCACCACCACCACCACCACCACCACCCCTGCCACCCAGCTTGAGGAGTCACCCTCAGGGATGGGAGAGAAAAAGATTCCATTTCCCCTGTCGTTTGTGGGAGATTTCAGAGGTGGCCACTGGGCAAGTCTGCCCCATGCCTTTGGCAACACATCCCAGAAGGCCTGCCTCCACCCTCCACACTCTTTCTCCATGCCAAAGACACGTGTGAGCTCACAGAACAGACGGCCCAGAGTTAGGGTGGCTGTCAGGCACAGAGTGATCAAAGCAACCCAGCAATGCCATGGTCAACCCAGGTTCCAGTGGCCAATCTGCCGTCTTTGAGCAGTGAGAAGGGCACCTTCTATCCCGATCACTCCATC
>NW_007167004.1:0-812 GCF_000164805.1 Carlito syrichta
ATTCCAATAATTATCACCACCACCACCACCACCACCACCCCTGCCACCCAGCTTGAGGAGTCACCCTCAGGGATGGGAGAGAAAAAGATTCCATTTCCCCTGTCGTTTGTGGGAGATTTCAGAGGTGGCCACTGGGCAAGTCTGCCCCATGCCTTTGGCAACACATCCCAGAAGGCCTGCCTCCACCCTCCACACTCTTTCTCCATGCCAAAGACATGTGTGAGCTCACAGAACAGACGGCCCAGAGTTAGGGTGGCTGTCAGGCACAGAGTGATCAAAGCAGCCCAGCAATGCCATGGTCAACCCAGGTTCCAGTGGCCAATCTGCCATCTTTGAGCAGTGAGAGGGCACCTTCTATCCCGATCACTCCATCATCTCCCACCCACGTGGACCTTTCGTGGGGAGCCATGGACGCCTGTCATGATGCACATGGGAGGCGTCTTTTTTGTCGACGGAGTCTCTGTCGGCCTGGCTGGAGCATGGCAGTACCAACGTGGATCCTGGGGCCTTGACCTGTGGGACTCAAGAGGTCCTCCCGCTTCAGACCCCAAGCAACTGGGACTCCAGGTCCACCATGCCTGACTCGATTTTGGGGATATCTTGCCTAGGTGAGGTCTGGCCCCATTGCTGGGCTGGTCTCCAACCCCTGGTCTCAGGCAGCCTCCTGCCTCAGCATCCCAGGGCACGGGACTGATGGCCATGAGCCATGGTGCCTGACATGGACATGATCATTGTCTTGTTGGGGGCATGGATGTCCCCGGGATGGAGGACACCACAACCTGTGTAGCCGGGAACACAGGCGCCACCATGCG
>NW_007167005.1:0-687 GCF_000164805.1 Carlito syrichta
TTCTGGGTTTGACTGGGGTCGAAGTGAGGACTTGCTATGGTGTCCAGCCTGGTCTGGAGCTCCTGGGCTCTGGCCATCTTCCCATCTCAGCCTCCCAAGTGCCAAAGAAACAGAAGTGAGTCTCCTGGCTGTCCCCACTCCCCTGAAGGTTTGAGAGTTATGCTGTCCCTTTCCCCATGGCTGTATCTGGTTCGAGCTAGCAGGTCCATCCTGGGAAACAAGATGGGAGGAAGGGTGGGATCCCTCACAGATAAATGCCTATGCACCAGGCACTCCTCATGGGGAGGCATTGCAGGTAACACCAGTCACCCTCTCCAGGGTTCCAGGTCACTGGAAGAGAGCTAACCTCATGGTGGGTCTCCAAGAGGGGTGTGGAGGTCCAGCATGGGTCTCACGCCTGTCTTCTTGGTATTCTGTGAGGGAGGCTGAGGTGAGAGGATGACCCGAGCCCCAGGGTTTGAGACCAGCCTGGGCACCTTGCCCAGACCTCTTCACTAAAAGAAGCCAAAAAACGTGCCAAGCTTAGTGGTGCAGGCCTTTCATTCTGGCCCCTCATGGGACCGCAGTGGGATGATTGCCAGAGCCCATTTTGTGGAAGTCACAGTGGCTGAGTGCAGTCCCATGCACTCAGGCCTGGGTGACAGAGTGAGACTCTGATTCAGAATAATAATACCAACCACCACCACC
>NW_007167006.1:0-418 GCF_000164805.1 Carlito syrichta
TCTGGGCTCACTGGCTCAGTATGGCATCCAGGCCCTCCAGAGGCCCAGGCAAGTGGACTGCCTGATACTTTGAGTTCGATACCAGCCTGATACATGGGGCGAGAACTCGTCTTGTCCATCAAAAATAAATTCAAAGATTAGCCGACCATGGTGGCAAAGGCCTGTGGTTCCAGCCAATTGGAGGCTGAGGTGGAAGGATCCCCTGAACCCTGCAGGTGGAGTCCGTAGTGTTCATGAGCACTCTGGAAGAGTGCACAGGCCTAACACTGGGAGGCAGTAGTGGTGGTGGTTGTGGTGGTGCTTATTATTATTTGGAGTTGGAATCCCACTCTGTCGCAGAAGCCAGAGTGCAGGAGCATGCTCATGGATACCACAGACTCCACCTGCGGGGCTCAGGCAATCCTCCCACATCAGCCCC
>NW_007167007.1:0-690 GCF_000164805.1 Carlito syrichta
GAACTCATCTTGTCCATCAAAAATAAATTCAAAGATTAGCCGACCATGGTGGCAAAGGCCCGTGGTTCCAGTCAATTGGAGGCTGAGGTGGAAGGATCCCCTGAACCCTGCAGGTGGAGTTCGTAGTGTTCATGAGCACTCTGGAAGAGTGCACAGGCCTAACACTGGGAGGCAGTAGTAGTGGTGGTTGTGGTGGTGCTTATTATTATTTGGAGTTGGAATCCCACTCTGTCGCAGAAGCCAGAGTGCAGGAGCATGCTCATGGATACCACAGACTCCACCTGCGGGGCTCAGGCAATCCTCCCACATCAGCCCCAATTGTCTGGACCCAAAGGCCTGTGCCACCACACCCGGGTAATCTTTGAATTTATTTTTGATAGCCGAGATGAGGTCTCTCCCCACGTCCCAGTCTGGTGTCGAACCTATAAGCTCAGGCCATTCACTTGCCTGGGCCTCCGAAGGGCGGGGTTGCCAGGCTGATCCCCTGGGCCTGGCCTGTGGTTGTGGTGTTGTTTGGTATTATTATTCTGAATCAGGGTCCTGCTCTGTCACCCAGGCTGGAATGCAGGGGCCCGCTCGTGGCCTTTGCAGCCTCCACATCCTGAGTGCCATGGGCAGACCTTGTCACGACAACAGGTCCCCAAAATCGAGTCAGACCTGGTGGTCCCTGCTCAGGGGCCAAGACGGGAG
>NW_007167008.1:0-975 GCF_000164805.1 Carlito syrichta
CGGCCCCTTCCTCTCCCAATCACTCCATTGTCCCATGACCGAGCTGACTTTTCCCTGGAGAGCCGTGGACACCCATTGTGATTCACTTGAGAGGCATCTTTTTTGTCACTGGAGTCTCTGTCAGACAGGCTGGGGTGCAGTGGCACGATGTGGCTCCTAAGACCTCAACATGTGAGGCCCAGGCGGTCTTCCCATCTTGGCTCCTGAGCAGGGACCACCAGGTCTGACTCGATTTTGGGGACCTGTTGTCATGACAAGGTCTGCCCATGGCACCCAGGCTGTAGAGGCTGCGAAGGCCAAGAGCAGGCCCCTGCACTCCAGCCTGGGTGACAGAGCGGGACCCCAATTCAGAATAATAATACCAAACACCATCACAACCACAGGCCGGGCTCAGGGGATCAGCCTGGCATCCTGGTCCTTTGGAGGCCCAGGCAAGTGAACGGCCTGAGCTTGCAGGTTCGACACCAGACTGGGACGTGGGGAGAAACCTCATCTCGGCTATCAAAAATAAATTCAAAGATTACCCGGTGTGGTGGCACAGGCCTTTGGGTCCAGACAATTGGGGGGCTGATGTGGGAGGATTGCCTGAGTCCCACAGGTGGAGTCTGTGGTATCCGTGAGCATTCCTCTGCACTCCGGCTTGTGCGACAGAGTGGGATTCCAACTCCAAATAATAATAAGCACCACCACCACCACCACTACTACTGCCACCCAGCGCTAGGTGTCACCCTCAGGAATGGAAGAGGAAAAGGCACTTTCCCACCTGTCATTTGCAGGATGTTTCAAAGGTGGCCACCGGGCAATCCATCCCCAGCCTTCAGCCACATGTCCCAGAAGGTTTGCCTCCACTCTCCACACTCGTACTCCATGGTCAAGACGTGTGTGAGTGCATGGAAACAGACAGCCCCAAGTTATCATGCACAGAGCAATCAATGTGATCTGGCAATGCCACGACCTGCCCGGGTTACGGTCACC
>NW_007167009.1:0-753 GCF_000164805.1 Carlito syrichta
CCGTGTGTGAGTGCATGGAACACACAGCCCCAAGTTATCAGGCACAGAGCAATCAAGGTGATCTGGCAATGCCACGGCCTGCCCGGGTTACGGTCACCCGGTCTGCCACCTTAGGGCCGGGGGAGGGCCCCTTCCTCTCCCGATCACTCCATCATCCCCTGCCCAAGCTGACCTTTCCCTGGAGAGCTGTGGATGCCCATTGTGACACACATGATAGGTGTTTATTTTTTCAACAGAGTATCCATCAGATGGGCTGGGGCATGGTGGCATGATTGTGACTCCTGAGGCCTCAACCTACAGGGCTCAGGAGGTCCTCCCACATCAACCACTGAGCAGCCAGGACTTTGGGAGCCACCACACCTAACTGAATTTTGGGGACCACTTATTGAGACATGGTCTGGCTACGACTCCCTGGCTGATCTCCAACTCCAGGGCTCAGGAAACCTCAGCCTCAGACTCGCAGGGCACACGGCTAATGGCCATGAGCCAAGGTGTCTGGCCTGGAATTGCACGTGCTGTCAGTGGGGGCAACACAAGGCACGTCAGGGAACAGATGCCACTGCATCCCATGTAGCTGGGATCACGGGAGCCACCACACACGACTCGAGTTTTTGCGGTCGGGGGAGAGACAAGATCTTGTTACATGGCCCAGTCTGATCCTGAATTCCAGGCTCTAGTATTCCCCCCCAGCCTCTCAAAGCCACAACCCAATTATCTGCTTATCCACATCTTTCGGGAACTCTATGCACAAAA
>NW_007167010.1:0-1091 GCF_000164805.1 Carlito syrichta
CTATGACTCCCTGGCTGGTCTCCAACTCCAGGGCTCAGGAAACCTCAGCCTCAGACTCGCAGGGCACACGGCTAATGGCCTTGAGCCAAGGTGTCTGGCCTGGAATTGCACGTGCTGTCAGTGGGGGCAACACAAAGGCACATCAGGGAACAGATGCCACTGCATCCCATGTAGCTGGGATCACGGGAGCCACCACACACGACTCGAGTTTTTGCGGTCGGGGGGGTGACAAGATCTTGTTACGTGGCCCAGTCTGATCCTGACTTCTGGGCTCTAGTATTCCCCCCGAGCCTTTCAAAGCCACAACCCAATTATCTGCTTATCCACCATCTTTCAGGAACTCTACACACAAAAGTTGAGACCTCCTTCCCTAATGATCTCTGTCTGTTCATGATGATCCCAGCTCCATACACAAATGGATGTTCTTCTTTTCTTTCCTTCTTTTTGTTTTGAGTTGGAGTCTCCTCTGCCACCCAGACTGGAGTGCAGTGTTTGCTCCCAGTCACTGCAGTCTCAACCTGCTGGGCTCCAGTGGTCCTTCCGCCTCAGCCTTCCAAATAGCTGGAACTACAGGTATGCGCTACCATGCCTGGCTAATTTTTGATTTATTGTAGAAATGAGGTATCACCAAGTTGCCCAGGCAGGTCTTGAACCCACAGGCTCAGGCAATCCACTCACCTCAGCCTCCCAAAGGCACGGGATTACAGGCTGAGCCACTGAGCGACTTTTTCCTTTCTTTTGAGTCAGAGCCTCACTCTGTCACCCAGCCAGAAGGGTGGTGTCTCACTCATGGCCACTGAAGCCAGCCCCGCCGAGGATGGGTGAACCTTCCCCTTGGCCTTCCAAGGAGCCAGAACGACAAGTTTGAGCCACCATGCCCAGCTCATTTGGAATTGAGGGTAGAGACGAGGTCTCTCAGAGTTGCCTGGGTGCATCTCAGATCGGCGGGCTCGGGCCGATCGCTGCCTCAGCCTCCCAAAGTGCAGGGATGATGAAGATGAGCCCCTGAACCCGACCTCGATCCTTCATCAAAAATGAACCAGAAGGCCTGGCCTGATGACCCAAGCCTGGAATCCAAGTGCACTGGGAGG
>NW_007167011.1:0-1069 GCF_000164805.1 Carlito syrichta
CCGCATCCTGTGTAGCTGGGACCGCGGGTACTACCACGTGTGACTCCAGTGTTTGTGTCCCGGGGAGTGACAAAGTCTTGTTACGTGGCCCAGGCTGGTCTCAAACTCCCAGTCTCCAGTGGTCCCCCAATTCAGGCTTCCAAAACCACAGCCTGATTATCTGCTGAGCCAACATCTTTCGGGAACTCTAGGCTCAAGACTGGGGCCTCTTTCCAAATGATCTCCTTTTTACGATGATCCCATCTCCATACACAAATGGATGCTCTTCTTTTTTTCCTTTTTCCATTTTTTCTTTGAATCGGAGTCTCACTTCATCGCCCAGACTGGAGGTCAGTGGCTCACTTCCGACCACTGCAGATTTGACCCTCTGGGATCCCATGATCTTTTCCACCACACCTGGCTCATTTGGGATGGAGGGTAGAGACTACTGTCACCAAGGTGTCCAGGTGGGTGTCATCAGACAGTCTCAGGCTGGCCCCTGGACTCAGCCTCCCAAATTGCTAGAATGGCATGGTTGAGCCCCAGAACCTGGCCGTGAACCTTCATCAAAAATGAACCAGAAGGCCTGGCACAGTGGCCCACATTTGGAATCCCAGCACTCTGGGAGGCTGAGGCGGGAGGATGGCAAAGCCCAGGAACCCAAGGTCCACCTGGGTCACTCAGGGAGACCCTATTTCCACCCCCATCCAAAGAGTGGGTCTAGTGTTGAAGTGTCCATTGTCTCGGTCCGAAGGCTGAGGTGGGAGGATTGCCAGAGACCACGATTTTGTGGCTGGTGGTGATCGACGGTCATGTCTCCTGTCCCCAGCTTGGACCACGAGGCAGACCCTGTCTCCAAAAACATGAGAATC
Organism: Carlito syrichta; assembly: GCF_000164805.1. Taxonomy (NCBI): domain Eukaryota; kingdom Metazoa; phylum Chordata; class Mammalia; order Primates; family Tarsiidae; genus Carlito; species Carlito syrichta. Next base: position 852 of record NW_007167011.1, read on the forward strand.
GTACACAGATTCTCAACTGCACGTGATGTGTATGCAAGACGACTGGCTTTAGAGTCAGGAAAAAATGGGATGGGGGAAGAAATTTCCCCAGGTTAGGAATATGTACCTGGCCTTTCTTGACAGAAGTTCCTTGTTGCTGAGTCAGAGGGTCGACCTGCCTGCATCACATTTCACACCTCAGAGAGGAGATCCAGCATGAACCCGGCCAGGGGGCCTGG
>NW_007167012.1:0-654 GCF_000164805.1 Carlito syrichta
CCAGCACTCTGGGAGGCTGAGGCGGGAGGATGGCAAAGCCCAGGAACCCCAAGGTCCACCTGGGTCACTCAGGGAGACCCCATTTCCACCCCCATCCAAAGAGTGGGTCTAGTGTTGAGGTGTCCATTGTCTCGGTCACTCTGAAGGCTGAGGTGGGAGGATTGCCAGAGACCACGATTTTGTGGCTGGTGGTGATCAACGGTCATGTCTCCTGTCCCCAGCTTGGGCCACGAGGCAGACCCTGTCTCCAAAAACATGAGAATCGTACTCAGATTCTCAACTGCACGTGATGTGTATGCAAGACGACTGGCTTTAGAGTCAGGAAAAAATGGGATGGGGGAAGAAATTTCCCCAGGTTAGGAATATGTACCTGGCCTTTCTTGACTGAAGTTCCTTGTTGCTGAGTCAGAGGGTCGACCTGCCTGAGTCACATTTCACACCTCAGAGAGGAGATCCAGCAGGAACCCGGCCAGGGAGCCTGGGGAAATCCCGCACCATGTGGGCCCTGCCATTTTGGGGGGTTTGGGATTGAAACGTGCCGAGCTTGGGGGACATTCATATGGGGGCATAAGGGGGGTAAGAACTGGGGACAGAAGTTTTGCAGGAGAATGGATTTCTTTCTTTCTTTTCTTTCTTTCTTTCTTTCTATCTTTG
>NW_007167013.1:0-780 GCF_000164805.1 Carlito syrichta
CAAGGTCCACCTGGGTCACTCAGGGAGACCCTATTTCCACCCCCCATCCAAAGAGTGGGTCTAGTGTTGAGGTGTGCATTGTCTCGGTCACTCCGAAGGCTGAGGTGGGAGGATTGCCAGAGACTACGATTTTGTGACTGGTGGTGATCGACGGTCATGTCTCCTGTCCCCAGCTTGGGCCACGCGGCAGACCCTGTCTCCAAAAACATGAGAATCGTACACAGATTCTCAACTGCACGTGATGTGTATGCAAGACGACTGGCTTTACAGTCAGGAAAAAATGGGATGGGGGAAGAAATTTCCCCAGGTTAGGAATATGTACCTGACCTTTCTTGACAGAAGTTCCTTGTTGCTGAGTCAGAGGGTCGACCTGCCTGAGTCACATTTCACACCTCAGAGAGGAGATCCAGCAGGAACCCGGCCAGGGGGCCTGGGGAAATCCCGCACCATGTGGGCCCTGCCATTTTGGGGGGTTTGGGATTGAAATGTGCTGAGCTTGGGGGACATTCATATGGGGGCATAAGGGGGGTAAGAACTGGGGACAGAAGTTTTGCAGGAGAATGGATTTCTTTCTTTCTTTTCTTTCTTTCTTTCTTTCTTTCTTTCTTTCTTTCTTTCTTTCTTTCTTTTTTTCTTTCTTTCTTTTTTCTTTCTTTTCTTTTCTCATTCGGTTGCCCAAGCTATGCTCAAACCTCCCAACTCGGACCATCTTATCGGCCTGGGCCTCCAGTTACTGCTACATTCTCAGGCTTTCCATATGATCGACATCCTGGTCTCCTG
>NW_007167014.1:0-847 GCF_000164805.1 Carlito syrichta
GAGCTCACATACGTCTTTTCTGTCAGTAAGAGTGTGGAGGGTGGAGGCTCGCATTCTGGGGCTCATGGCCGAAGACGCAGGACAGATGTGCCCGGTGGCCATCTTTGAAACCTCCCGTGAATGAGAGACCGGAAAGTGCCTTTTTCTCTCCCATCCCTGAGGGTGACTCCTCATTCTTGGTGGCAAGGGTGGTGGTGGTGGTGGTGGTGGAAGTGATTATTATTATTTGGAGTCGGAATCCTGAACTGTCCCCCAAACCAGAGTGCAGGGCATGCTCACGGCCACCGTGGACTTCACCTGCAGAAATCAGGCAATCCAACAGCCTTGGAGGCCCATGTGGCTGGAACCACAGGCCTATGCCACCATGCCCAGCTAATCTTTGGATTTATTTTTGATGGCTGAGATGAGGTCTCGCCCCATGTCCTAGGCAGGTGTCAGACCCGCAAGCTCAGGTCGTTTACTTGCCTGGGACTCTGAAGGGCTAGGATGCCAGGCTGAGACCCGGAGCCTGACCTGTGGTGGTTGTTGTGGTGGTGGTTGGTATTATTATTCTGAGTCAGAGACCCGCTCTGTTGCCCGGGTTGGAGTGCAGTGATGCACTCTCAGCCAATGCATTCTCTACTGGCTTGCCTCCATGGTGCTCCTACCATTTCCTCCCGAGTAGGTGGAACGACAGGCATGGGCCACCATGCTCCACTCATTTTTTTGGCTTCTTGTTGAGATGAGGTCTCACCAAAGTGTCCAGGGTGGTCTTGAACCCAGGGGCTAAGGCCATCCTCTCACCTCAGCTGCCCAGATCACTGGAAGGACAGGCAAGAGCTGCAGTGTCCCACCACCACACCCCTCT
>NW_007167015.1:0-772 GCF_000164805.1 Carlito syrichta
GTTCCTGAGGCTCCCTGCCCTGGTTCCTGACGGCCCTCCTCTCTGAGGTGAGAAATGTGCCCCAGGCTGGCCGACCATCCAACTCGGCAACGAGGACCTTCCGCCAAGAAAGGCCAGGGACTCATCCCTCTCCCGGAGACATTTCTTCCCCCCAATCCCATATTTCCAGACTTTAAAGACAGACGATTTGTGAACACACCACACAGAGTTGAGAATCTTTGTATGATTCTGGTGTTTTTGGAGACAGTGTCTGACTCTGTGGCCCAGGCTGGGGCCTGGGACATGACCGGTGTTCACCACCAGCCTTGATATTGCAGGCTCTGGTGATCCATTACCCTCAGCCTTTGGAGTGGCCAGGACAACGGGCACCTCAACACCAGACCCCCTGTTTGGATGGGTGTGGAGACGGGATCTCCCTGTATGGCCCAGGCTAGCCTTGGGCTCCTGAACTCGAACCATCCTCCCGCCTTGGCCTCCCAGAGTGCTGGAATTCCAGGCATGGGTTGCCGTGTCAGGCTTTCTGGTTCATTTTCAGTCCCCACTCCCCCGAAGTTTTGAGATTTATGACCTCCGTTTCCCAGGGGTGGCCCCTGGCAGGAGCGAGTGGGTCCTCCCTGGGGATTGAGGTTGGCAGTGGGGTGATGGACTCGGGGGCTCAGCTTTGTTGTCCCAGGGTTTTAAGGCTGAGGCCACCGGATGGCCTGAGCTCACAGGCCAAAAACTACCCAGGAACCTTGACGAGACTCATCTCTACCCTGCATTCCAAATGAGC
>NW_007167016.1:0-749 GCF_000164805.1 Carlito syrichta
CGACCTTCCGCCAAGAAAGGCCAGGAACTCATCCCTCTCCCGGAGACATTTCTTCCCCCCAATCCCATATTTCCAGACTTTAAAGACAGACGATTTGTGAACACACCACACAGAGTTGAGAATATTTGTATGATTCTGGTGTTTTTGGAGACAGTGTCTGACTCTGTGGCCCAGGCTGGGGCCTGGGACATGACCGGTGTTCACCACCAGCCTTGATATTGCAGGCTCTGGTGATCCATTACCCTCAGCCTTCGGAGTGGCCAGGACAACGGGCACCTCAACACCAGACCCCCTGTTTGGATGGGTGTGGAGACAGGATCTCCCTGTATGGCCCAGGCTAGCCTTGGGCTCCTGAACTCAAACCATCCTCCCGCCTTGGCCTCCCAGAGTGCTGGAATTCCAGGCATGGGTTGCCATGTCAGGCTTTCTGGTTCATTTTCAGTCCCCACTCCCCCGAAGTTTTGAGATTTATGAACTCCGTTTCCCAGGGGTGGCCCCTGGCAGGAGCGAGTGGGTCCTCCCTGGGGATTGAGGTTGGCAGTGGGGTGATGGACTCGGGGGTTCAGCTTCATTGTCCCAGGGTTTTAAGGCTGAGGCCACTGGCTGGCCTGAGCTCACAGGCCAAAAACTACCCAGGCACCTTGGCGAGACCTCATCTCTACCCTGCATTCCAAATGAGCCAGGTGTGGTGGCACATGCCTGTCGTTTGGCTCCTTGGAATGTGGGATATGCTCGCCAGAGCCGGGCAG
>NW_007167017.1:0-848 GCF_000164805.1 Carlito syrichta
TGGAAGGTGGGGATATGCTCGCCAGAGCCGGGCAGGCCAAGACTGCAGTGACCAGGAGCAAGCCACTGCCCTCCAGCCTGGGTGATGGAGTGAAACTGTGACTCAAAGAAGAACAGGGAAAGAGGGGGAAAAAAGGAGAGCATCCATTTGTGTATGGAGTTGGGATCATCATGAACATACAGAGATCATTTGGGAAGTAGAACCCAGGATTGGGCCTAGAGTTCTCAAAAAATGGTGGATTGGTATATGATCGGTCTGTGGTTTTGGGAGGTAGAGGTCGGGAGTCGTTTAAATCTGGGAGAAAAGACCAGCATGGGCCATGTAGCGAGACCTCATCACTCCGTGGTAGGCAAACTCTGGAGTCACGTGTGGTGGCACCCGTGGTCCTGGCTACATGGCATGTGGTGCCATCCATCCTGGGGCATTCCTTTGCATCACCCCCATCAACCAAATGTGTGAGTCCAGACTGGGAACTATAGCTCATGGCCGTCAGACCTGCACCCTTGTAGGCCGAGTTGGGAGGCAGCCTGAGCCAGGGGTTGGAAACTAGCAAAGGCAACATGGCCAGACCTCGTCTCAGTGAGAGGTTCCCAAAATTGAGTCAGGTGTGTTGGCCCCTGGAGTCCTGGCTGCTTGGGTGCCGAGGGGGGAGGACCACCTGAGCCCCTCATGTTGAGGTTCTAGGAACCACGATTGTGCCACCATGCCCCAGACCAGCCACTGGAGATTATGGTGACAAAGAAGACGCCTCTCATGTGAGTCACGATGTGTGCCCACAGCTCCCCATTAAGAAGTCCATGTGGGTGGTGGACGATGGAGTGATTGGAAGAGGATGGGGCCCTAACCCT
>NW_007167018.1:0-738 GCF_000164805.1 Carlito syrichta
ACGAGGGACTACAGAATACAACAACAATGACAACAACAACAAAAATCCGGACGTGTACATGATAAGGAGGAACACAAAATTCTAGCTAGGCCACTACCGCATGGATCACCTGAGGAATGTTCTAAAGCTTAAGTGATTTTTACCCATTGTGAAAAGAAATGAAGAGACCTCACCTACTGGGAAGAGACGTCATTTGGTGCAGCACCCAGTCAAGTCCAGCAACCACGTCACTTCCTCGGACCCTTTGCGGCTGGGCGGGTGACCCTCGGCTAGTGCTGCCGTGAAAATGGAAGAGGTCCTGGAGGAGCCTGGTAGGACCTCGGTTGCTCTTGAGCTGAGCTTGAGGCGGCTTTGCCCCTGTGACCAGCTCAGCTACACTCAGCCACCGGGTGTCCAAGCCTGGCAGTACCACCCCCATCCCCCTAGAGAACCCCACCTATTGCAAATCACCGGCAAGCTGCAGCAGGAAGCCCCCGGATGCTAGAAAGTCCAAGTGCGCCGGCGGATGACTGGGCCTCTCGCGGTGCCCGTTGTCGCCTCTTCTGGGTGCTCGGCTGGACCCACGCACCCTCCTGACCCTCCCCGTCCGTGTCACGAGCCCCATTGAGACGTCACAGGCGAGGGGCTGGCCATTGTGTGCTTGACTGAGAGAGGGGTTGGTCGCTCGGGGACGCGTCTCCATGGCTGACCCTACTGGCGACCGCAGGCGCACCGCTCGCCATGGGCAATTCCTCAGTT
>NW_007167019.1:0-488 GCF_000164805.1 Carlito syrichta
ACATCTAGTTAAGTCAGATAGTATAGTCAACAGACTGGCCAGCTGCCTAGCTCGTTAAACAACTAGTTAACTGACTAGTTAACCTGATGGCTAGCCAGCTGACTTAGCTAGCTACATACCTACATAGCCCGCTGGTTTGTCAGCTGACTTAACTACCAAACTACCTAGCTAACCTGCTGTCCAGCGTGCTGACTTAGCTAGGTGACTTAACTAGCTGGCTAGCTGGCTAGCCAGCTTACTTAACTAGCTAGCTATCTTGCTAGGCAGCTGGATAGCCATCAGACTTAACTCACTGAATTAACTAGCTAGTAAGCTCAATTAACTAGCTAGCTACTTAGCTAGCCAGCTGACCTAAGTAGCTGTTTTAACTAGCTAGCTACCTAGATAGATATCATGAAGCTTGCTGACATTACTAGCTGACTTATCTGGCTAGCTCGCTGACATATTTAGCTGACATAAATAGCCAGCTTCCTAGCTAGCCAGAGGTG
>NW_007167020.1:0-370 GCF_000164805.1 Carlito syrichta
AAAAGTGTTCACGGTTAAATTCAGAAATCCTTGTAGGACAGGGCATTTTAAAGGTTAATCTTGTTGACAAAAGTTGATCAGACATTGCAAAAAGAATTTAGAAAATTAAAGAAATGTAATAAAAAATCTATTAAGAAATTGTTTTTTAAAAGTACCAAAGGTAATCCTGAGAGCACCAACTTCAGAGGGACCTGATGAGAACTGAATTTGAGGTACATGACCCTACCCTGATCCAGTTATGGGACAAATGTTGTGGCCAGAAAAGGTCAAGGAAGTACTACAAATAGATCAGTGGTTGCAGAAAGAGGGTCATTGCTTTATTTTTGTTGTTGTTTTTAACGACAGAAGTTTTTCTTTGAAAAAGCAGCAG
>NW_007167021.1:0-366 GCF_000164805.1 Carlito syrichta
ATAAACCCAAAGAAACCAAGTCTGAGAAGACTCTGGATGAGGGTCCACCAAAATATACAAAATGTGTTCTCAAAAAGGGAAATAACATCAACTTTCCCAAAAAGGGAGCTGTTGTTCACTGCTAGTATATAGGAACACTATAGAATGGTACTGCAAAATCCAAACGATTTTAAAGAAGAAAAATGCCAAGCCTTTAAGTTTTAAGGTTGGGATAGGTAAGGTTTTCCGAGGATGGGATGAAGCATTCTTCACTATGAGTAAAGGAGAAAAGGCTCGACTAGAGATTGAACCAGAATGGGCGTACGGAAAGAAAGGACAATTTAATGCCCAAATTCCATCCAATGCAAAACTCGTTTTTGAAGTGGA
>NW_007167022.1:0-2346 GCF_000164805.1 Carlito syrichta
GGAGTCATTTGCTTTTTGCCTGCTGATTTGTTTGAGTTCTTTGTAGATTCTGGATATTAGCCCATTGTCAGATGTATAGTTTATGAATATCTTCTCCCATTCCGTAGGTTGCCATTTTGCTATGTTGATTTTTACTTTTGCTGTGCAGAAGCTTTTTTGTTTGTTTGTTTCACTTATTTTTGTTTTTCCTGCATTTTCTTTTGGTATTTTAGCCATACTTTTTTTGCCTAGAATGTCCAGAAAAGTTTTTCCTAGGTTATTCTAGAATTTTTATGCTTTCAAGTCTAACATTTAAGTCTTTAATCCATCTTGAGTTAATTTTTCTATATGATGAGTAATAAGGATCAAGTTTCATTTTTCTGAATTGAGCTATTCAATTTTTCTAGCACCATGTTTTGATAAGATGTCCTTTCCCCAGTATATGTTTTGTTTGCTTTATCAAAGATCAATCAGTTTTAGGTATTTGGGTTTGTTTCTATGTTCTCTAGTCAGTCTGTTGGTCCATGTGTCTGTTCTTGTACTAGTACCATGCAGTTTTGTTACTACAGCCTTGTAGTATAATTTGACGTCAAGTAATATGATGCCTCCAACTTTGTTCTTTTTGATTAGGATTGATTTGGCTATTCTGGTTCTTTATGATTTCATATGAATTTTAGGATTGCTTTTTCTAATATTGTAAAAAATAATGTTGGTAGTTTGATGGGGATTGCATTGAATTTGTAAATTACTTTAGATAATATAATTATTTTAGTAATGGTAATTCTTCCAATGCATGAAAATGAGATGTGTCTCCATTTGTGTTCTCTGCAATTTCTTTCATTAATGTTTTATATTTTCCTTGTGGAGACCTTTCACCTCCTTGGTTAAATATATTCCTAAGTATTTTAGATTTTTGGCAGCTATTGTAAATAAAATTAAGTTCTTGAGTAGATCTTCAGCTGATTGGTTGTTATCAGTGTATAACAGGACCACTGATTTGTGTGTGTTAATTTTGTAAATCATTACCAAATTCATTTATCAAGCTGAAAAGTCTTTTGGAGGAGTCCTTAGCATTCTCTAGATATAATATCATGTTGTCATCATACAAGGATAATTTGATTTCTTATTTTCCAATTTTGATACACTTTATTCCTTTCTTCTGATTGCTATGGCTAGGACTTTTATTACTATGCTGAATAAGAGTGATGAAAGTGAACATGCTTGTTTTATTCTAGTCAAGGGGAAACACATTTAGTTTTTCTCTGCTCAGAATGGCATTGGCTGTGGGCTTGTCATATATGGCTTTTATAATTTTGAGGAATTTTTTTGTATGCCTATGTTGCTGGAGGTTTTTATTATGAAAGAATGCTGAATTTTATCAAATGAATTTTCATCTATTAAAATAATCACGTAATTTTGTTTTTAGTTCTGTTTATATGGTGGATCCCATTTATTGACTTGTTTCTGTTGAACCATCCTTGTATCTCTGAGATAAAACTTACTTGATCGTGGTGCAATTCTTTTAAGTACTGTTGAATTTGGTTTGTTAATACTCTGATCAGGATTTTCACATCTATATTCACTAGGAATATTGATCTGTTGTGTGTTTTTTGTTGTTTTTGTTTTGTCTTTTCCTGGCTTTGGTATCAGTGTAATACTGGCTTTGTAGGATGAGTTAGAAAGAATTCCTTTATATTAAATCTTGTGGAATATCTTCAGTAAAATTGGTACTAGTTAACTGAAAGTCTGGTAGAATTTTGCTGTAAGCCCATTAGCCTCCTTTTTATTTTTTGGTGGGGAGAGACTTAATTACTGTGTCATCTCACTATTTGATATTGTTCTGTTCAGAGTTTCTATTTCTTCCTAATTCAAAGTTCAGAGATTGTATGTTTCTAAGAATTTGTGCATTTCCCCTATATTGTCTATTTTGGTCTTAGAGAATTGTTTACAATAATCTCAGATGATCTTTTTTATTTCCATCATATCATTTATAACATCTCTATTTTTGTTTCTGATGGAGCTAATTTGAATATTCTCTCTTTACTTCTTAATTAATCTAGCTAGCAGTCTATCAACTTTTGTTTATCTCTTCAAAGAGTCAATTTTTTATTTTATTGATTCTTTGTATTTTTTTTATTTCAATGTCACTTAATTCTGCTCTGATCTCCATTATTTATTTTCTTCTGCTAGTTTTGACTTTGATTTGTTTGTCTTTTTCTGGTTCCTTGAGCTGTGGTGTTAGGTTGGCAATATGTGATCTTTCAGTTTTCCTAATGTAGGCTTGAAGCACTATAACTATTTTTCTGAGCATAGCTCTGGATGTGTACTAGAGGTTTTGATAACTTTTTTCATTGTTGTCATTCATTT
>NW_007167023.1:0-3232 GCF_000164805.1 Carlito syrichta
GAACCCATCACAAAGGGAAGCCAGTCACTGAGGCACTCATCAGAAAGGAGGGTGAGTCATTGGAACACCCATTAGAAAGAGGATCAATCACTGGGACACTGATCACAGGTTAGGGCCAGTTACTGGGGCACTCATCAAGAAAAGGCCATTGCAGGGGAGCAATAGTCATTAAGGCACTATTCAATATCAAACATCAGGTAGCCACTGAGGCACACATCACAGAGGAGGCCCAGTAACTGGGTCACCCATCACAGAGAAGGGCCAGTCATGGGACTCCCAACACAGAGAAAGGACAGTCACTGGGGCAATCATAACAGAGGGGGCCATTCACTGAGGCACCCATCACAGAGACAGGACAGTCACAGGGGCATCAGTCACAGAGGAGGGACTTCTCACTGAGAAGCCCACACAGAAGTGGACTTGTCACTGTGGCATCATTAACAAAAAGGGGTCTGTCACTGGGGCACCAATTATAGAGGAGAGTCAGTCACTGGGATAACATCACAAAGAAGTGTTAGTCACTTGAGCACCCATCACAAAGGAGGCCAGTCACTGGGGTACTCATCTCAGATGAGAGTCATTGGAGCATCAATCACAAAGGAGGATCAGTCAGTGAGACACCCAGCACAGAGGAGAGCCAGTCATTGGTGTCCTAGTCACAGAGGAGACTCGGTCACCGGTGCACACATCACAGAGGAGAGTCAGTCATTGAGGCATCCATCACAGAGTGGGACCAGACACTGGGGGCAACTCTTAAAGAAGAGGACCAGGCACTGGGGCACCCATCACAGAGGAGGTCCTATCACTGGAGCATGCATAAATAAGGAGTGCCAGTCACTGGGGCACTCATCACAGAGGCAGACCAGTCACAGGGCACCTCTCAGAGAAACCAATTAGTCACTGTGAAATTCACACAGAGGAGAGTTTATCACTGTTGCACTGATAACAGAGGAGGGCCAGTCATTGGGGCACTCATCACAGAGGAGTGCTAGTCACTGGGACAACAATTATCGAAGTGGCCCAGTTACTAATACACCCATCACAGAGGAGGACAGTCACTGGGGCACACATTACTGAGGAGGCACAGTCATTGGGGCATCAATGATCATAGAAGAGAACAAATCACTGGCATAACAGTGGAGGACCAGTCACTGGGGCACTCATTACAGAGAAGGCCAGCCTTTGGGGTACCCATGACAGGTGAGGGCCAGTTACAGGGGAGCCAATCAGAGAGGAAGGTCAGTCAAAGAGGCACCAAACAAATAGAAGAGTCAGTCGCTGATGTACCCATCACAAAGGAGGGACAGTCACTGAGACAGCTAACACAGAAGAGGGTCAGTCACTGGGGCATGTTCACAGAGGAGGGCTAATCACTGAGACACAGACCGAAGAGAACATGTGACTGTGGCACCGATAACACACGAGGGCCTATCACTGGGGTACCCATTATGGAGGAGTGTCAGCCACTGAGCCAACCATCAATGAGGAAGGCTAATCATTGTGAAATGCATCTAAAAGAAGGGCTTGTCAGTGGGTCACCCATTATGAAGGAGGTTTAGTTACTGGGACACCCACATACAGGGGGGCTAGTCACTAGGGCACCCATTATGGAAGAGGGTCACTTATTGTGGTTCAAATAACCGAGGAGGCATAGACACTGTGACACCTATAAGGGAGGATGGTGAGTCACTGAGAAAACCATTATGTAGGAGACCCAATCACTGGGGCAGCAATCACAGAGAAAAGCTAGTTATTGTGGCACAGATCACAGAGAAGGGCCAGTCACAGGGACAGCCTCACAGAAGAGAGTCAGACACTGTGGCACCCCTCACAAACGAGGGCCAGACAATAGGGTACCCATCACAAGAGGAGGGGCTATCACTGGGGCACCCATAACTGAGGGCCAGTCACTGGGACAGTCTTTCAGAAGAGGGCCAGACAGTGGACACCCATCACAGAGGAGGGCCAATCACTAGGGCACCCATCAAAAGGTGGGCCAGTCACAAGGGCACACCTCACAAAGGAGGGCTTGTCAATGGTACACCCAATTTGGAGAAAGGCCAATCAATGGCATCCATAAGAGAGAAGGGCAAGTCACTGAGGGACCTGTTATTGAGGAGGTCCAGTCATTGGGACAACCTTCACAAAGAAGGGCTAGTCACTGGGCAACCATTATGGTGGATGGCCAGTCACTGGGGCACAAATCACAGAAGAGTACCAGTCACTGGGACACCAATAATGGAGGACCACCAGTCACTCAGGCACCATTATGTAGGAGGCCAAGTCACTCAAAAAGGAGGGACTGTTACTGGTGTACCCATCAAAGAGGAGGACCAGTCACTAGGCAATTATCACAAAAGAGGGCTAGTAACTGGGACATCCATTATGGAGGAGTCCTAGTAACTGGGACAACTATCACAGTGGAGACTCGGTCCCTGGGACACCCATAACAGAGGAGGGCTAGGCATTGAGGCATCCATGATGGACAGGGACTAGTTCCCTGGGCACACATCAGAGAGGACAATCACTCACTCTGAGACCTATCACAGAGGAAAATCAATCACTGAGTCTCCCAACACAGAGGATGCCCCATCACTGGGGTACCCATTAGAAAGAGGATGAATCAATGCAGTACTGATTACAAAGAGGGCCAATCACTGGCACAGGTATCACAGAAGAGGGTCAATCACTTGGGCACCCATCACAGAGGAGGACCAAACACTGGGGCACTGATCACAAAGGAGGGCCAATCACTGGTACAGGTATTACAGAAGAGGGCCAATCACTGAGGCACCCATCATAGAGGAGGGATAGTCACTGTGGCACACATCACACAGGTAGGCAAGTCATGGAGACACCCCTCACACAAGAGGGCTAGCCACTGAGACACTCACACAGAAAAGGGCTTGTCACAGATAAGGGACAGTCACTGCAGCATTCATTATGGAGAAGTGTCAGTCACTGGGACAACCATAACAGAGAAGGGATAGTCACTGGTTCACCATCATTAAGGAAGGCCCATCACTAGGACACCCATCATAAAGGAGGGCTTGTTACTGGGGCACCCATTATGAAGGTGGCTATTAACTGGGACACCTATCACAGAGAAGGATTAGTTACTAGGGTGCCCATTATGGAGGAAGGTCAGTCACTGGGGCACAAATAACATAGAGGCACAGTCTCTGTGGAACCCATAATGGAGGAGGGTTAGTTACTGAGGCACTCATTATGT
>NW_007167024.1:0-445 GCF_000164805.1 Carlito syrichta
CATTCTTCTCCATTCCATTTCATTCAATACCATCGCATTTCATTCCTCTCCGTTCCATTCCATTTCTCTCCTTTCCTCTCCATTCCATTTCTCTCAATTTCGCTCCATTCCATTCAATTCCACTCCATTCTATTCCTTTCCATTCCATTCCTCTCTATTATATTCCATTCCATTCCATTCCATATCTCTCCTTTCCTATCCTCTTCATTACATTCCAATACTTTCCTAACCATTCCATTCTATTGCATTCCATTCGATTCCCTTCCGTTTTGTTCCATTCCATTCCTCTCCACTCCCTTCCATTCATTCCATTCCTCGCCACTCCAATCATTCCATTCCATTCCATTCCATTTCATTCGATTTCCCTATATTCCATTCCATTCCATTCCTTTCCTTTCGCCTCCATTCCATTCCATTACCTTCCTCTCCTTTTCATTTCATTACT
>NW_007167025.1:0-492 GCF_000164805.1 Carlito syrichta
ACGCCATTCTTTTACAATTCATTCCATTCCATTCGATTTCTTTCAGTTCCTCTCCATTCCTTCCATGCCTCTCCATTTCATTTCATTCCTTTCCATTCCTTTCTAGTCCACTCCATTCCATTCAATTCCATTACATTCAATTCTTCTACATTCCATTCTTCACCATCCATTCCGTTCTTCTCCATTCCATCCTTTGCATTCAATTCCTTTCCATTCCTAACCTTTCCGTTCCATTCCATTCCATTCCATTCCTTTTCAATCCACTCCATTCAATTCAACTCCATTGCATTCCATTCCATTTCTCTAGACTTTTCTCCATTCCATTACACTTCATTCCATTCCTTTCCTTTCGTTTCCATTACATTCGATTCCATTCATCTACTTTCCATTCCATTACTCTCCATTCCATTCCATTCTTCTCCATTCTACTCCATTATATTCCAATCCAATCCACTCCTTTCCACTCCATTCCATTCTTCTCCTTACCATTCA
>NW_007167026.1:0-730 GCF_000164805.1 Carlito syrichta
ATTTCTCTGTTTTGAGGAGCTGTCTTGTGAACTGTAGAATGCTAACCAGTGTCTATGGTTTCTACCCATGACATGACAGTAGCATGTAATGTGACAAAACCAGAAAATTCCCCAGATATTGCCAAATTCCCTAGGGTGGTGCACAAAATTACTTTTTGAGCAGAACCCCTGCAGTAATGCACAGGAAGTTATTCTAAATTTTTGGGAGCTATAGCAAAGAAATGAAGAGTGGAAAAGTGTTTCTGATTTTGTGAGGCCTAAGAAACATGAAAACAAAAACGTAGTAACATGATTACACAAATAGAACAATGGTCAACAGTGCTGTGATGGAATATCTGGACCTTGGGCAAATACTTATTGTCTGTTTCCTTGTCTGCCAATATGTATAGAAATAATACTTTTCTCTTGGGGTTTATGTCAAGATTACTTAATTTTATTTAAAGTACTTGGGAGAGTAGCTGAATTTAATAAATCACTTAATAAATGCAATCTATCTGTATTATTACCCACTTTTTTACTTGAGTAGAATAATGCCATAGGTAACAATTCTAAATCATTTAATCAAACTGAAGATTTTGTATAATAGTGACTGAGAGTTTTTTGTAATGAAGAAGAGCTAAGAAAAACAAAATAAAAACAAAAGCAAACTCTAAAACAACACCTTAGATCTGTGATGAATCAGTAGAAGTGAACTCTATCAGGTAATTTTGTGGGTATGCCTACATGTGTA
>NW_007167027.1:0-415 GCF_000164805.1 Carlito syrichta
TAGGGACACACACACACACACACACACACACACACACACACACGGGACACACATGAACACACACGGGACACACACATGGAACACACACGGGACATACACATGACACACATGCACACACGGGACACACACATGAGACACGCACACACACACGACACATGCACACACACAGACACACACGACACACCACATGCACACACACGAGGGGCCCCTGAATCAGGGGTGCGAAGCCGGAAGGGACAGGAACTTTTCTTCCGTGCAGACTCCGTGGTCTCCGTTTCATGCGTCGAAATTAGTCCTGTCTGCTGGCAATGCACCGTCGCTGTGGGGGACCTAAACTTTTTTTAGGACCGATAGTGACCACTGTCTGAAAGGGCAGTGAGCTCTGTCTGATGCAGGATTGCCACCGTTAAAGCGA
>NW_007167028.1:0-420 GCF_000164805.1 Carlito syrichta
AGAAATGAAGTAAATTGAATTAATAATAAAAAAGTACCAAGGGACTTCTGGAAAGATGGCAACGGGAAAGGTTGAACTGTGAGAGTCTCCACCAAAGTGAGCGCCCATAAAGTCTTCTACTTCCCCCAGGTGGCTGCTGCTCCCTCCGCAACCAGCCTGCTCTTCCATGAGCCACCCAGGTCTCTGGGCTGGAGGACGTCGGCCCCATGCAGTGCTTTGCTGCCACCCCTCACCCCCAATCAGGGCAGCCCTCAGCTCCGGCCTGTGCAGCTCCAAGCTACCTCCCTAGCTGCACCAACCCACCCTGTCCCGAGCCACCCCACACCAGGCCAATCTGCAGTGCTCGGCTGTCTTGGATTCTGCCTCTCCCAGCTTGGGCCCCAGCCACCCAGGACCAGAGATCAGCTGAAGCCCCGAGAC
>NW_007167029.1:0-331 GCF_000164805.1 Carlito syrichta
CCAGCCACCCAGGACCAGAGATCAGCTGAAGCCCCGAGACCAGGCAGAGACCTGCATTGCCCCACCCAACTCTGCTCAGCCTCCAAATTGGGACCTAAGGTGGCTGCTGCTCCCGCCACTGCCAGCGTGCTCTTCAGCCAGTCATGAAAGTTTGTAGTCAAGAGGACACCATTCCCAAGTTCTGCTATGCCACCCCCAACACCTCCACCCCCGACCCTGTCCCAGGCAATCCTTGGTTCCCAGACCCATGAAGCTTCGCGCTCCCTCCCTAACTGCACCGCCCAGCCCAGTCCTGAGCCGCCCTGTACCAGACTGACTTGCAGTGCCTATC
>NW_007167030.1:0-3988 GCF_000164805.1 Carlito syrichta
GGCCAGTCATTGGGGCACCCATCACTGAGGAAGGTTAATTACTGAGACAGGCATCACAAAGGAAGACATGTCACTGGAACACACAATATAGAAAAGGCCCAGTTACAGAAATACCCATTCCATAGGAGGACTAGTCACTTAAGCAGTCATTATGGAGGAGGGTCAGTAGCCTTAGTAAAAATCACCAATCAGGCACAGTCACTTGGGTACCCATAATGAAGGAGGTCCAGTTACTGATGTATGCAATATGTGAGATAGTTTGTCACTGGTTCAGTGATCACAGAGGAAAGCTCACCATTGGGCCCCAATAACAGAGAAAAATCAGTCACCCATTATAGAGGAGGCTCAATTACAGGGTTTCCTGTGGCATAGGAGAGCAAGTCACTGAAACACAATTCACAGAAGAGAACAAATCACGGGAGCACCATTACAGAGGAAGTCAGTAACTGGGGCACAAATAACAGTGAAGAACCTGTCACTGGGGCACTCATTACAGATGTGCAAGTCACTAGTACTCTGATCATAGAGAGGGGCCAGTCAATGAGGCATCAAACACATGAGGAGGGAGAGTTACTGAGGCACTTATCACAAGGGAGATTCAGTCACCATGGCCCTGATCAGAGTGGAGGCCCAGTCACTGGGATACCCATCACAGAAGAGAGTCACTGAGGCACCAATCACCGAGGAGGAGCAGTTACTTGGATAATTATCACAGAAGAGGGTCAATCACCAGAACACCAAACACAGAGAAGGGCCAGTCATTGAGGCACTCATCACAAAGGAGCGGTAGTTACTGTGCCATCCATAATAGAGGAAGGCCTGTTCTGGAGACACAACTCATTGAGGAGGGCCAGTCACTGAGACAACAATCAGAGAGAAGGGCTGAACTCTGGGTCATCTACTATAAGGAGGCCCATTTACTGGACCATCCATCAGAGAAGATGACTGCTTATTAGGGCACTAATTATAGAGAGGGTGACTGCTTATTAGGGCACTAATTATGGAAAGAATGACTGCTTATTATGCCACTAACATTGGGCACTACCCCAGTCTCTGGGGCACAAATCACTGAGGAGGAACAGTCACTGGGGTTTGCATAATGAAGGAGGGTTTGTCACAGAGGCAACCATTATGTAGAAGACCCAGACACCGGGGCGGTGATGACAGGGAAAACTAGTCACTAGGGCATCCATTATGCATGAGCGATAATCACTGGGACACTCATCAGAAAGAAGTCACAATCATTGAGACATCTATCACAGAAGAAGCATACTGAGTTACTTATCACAGGACCAGTTACAGAGGAACCCATCACAAAGGAGAACAACTTGCTCTATCTCCCATTAGGAGGAGGCCCAATCAGTGGGGGCACCTATCATAGAGAAGTACTAATCACAAGGGCTCACATCAGTAGGAGACACAGTCACTGAGGCACCTAACACAGAGAAGAATCAGTCACTAAGGCACCCATCACAGAG
This sequence comes from Carlito syrichta, assembly GCF_000164805.1. NCBI lineage: Eukaryota > Metazoa > Chordata > Mammalia > Primates > Tarsiidae > Carlito > Carlito syrichta. The sequence goes on from NW_007167030.1 coordinate 1,479, forward strand.
TAGGTCCAGTCTCTTGGGAACCCATTAGAAGGACGGCCAATCATTGGGGCATTGATCACAAAAGAGGGCAAGTCACTGGGAAACCCATCATAGAGGGTGCACAGAAACTGGGGCACTCTAGTCAGAGAAGGTCAAGTCACTGGGTCATTGATCACAGAGGAAGCCTAGTCACTGGGGCACTCATAATAGTGGAGGGTCAATCTCTGGGGAACTGTGACACTCAATTTTGAGATAATTTGTCACTGGAGCACCAGTCATGAAGTAGACACAGTCAATAGGACACCTATTGTAAAGAAGAACCAATCACTGGTCCACCCTTCAAGAGGAGGGTCAGTGAATGAGACTACTCATTTTGCAATAGGTCCAATCACAGGCGAAACAAGCACAGAAGAGGCACTGTCACTGCAGCACAAATTGTGGAGGAGGCCCAGTCACTGGAATTCCCATGTAAAATGGGAGTGGACACCAGTGACTGGGATGCATATCACTGATGAGGGTCAATAACTAGTGTACAATTTACAGAGGAGAGTCAATCACTGGAGCACCGATCACAAGAGAATGCCAGTCACTTGTACACCAAAACAGGAGGGATAGTCATTGAGAAATCCATCAAAGAGGAGAGTCAGTCATTTGAAAAGTCATCAAAGAAGAAGTCTAGTCACTGGTGCACCCATCACAGAGGAGAAGCAGATATTGGAGCACCCTAAGCAGAGAAGATTTAGTCACTAGGGTACCCATCACAGAAAAGGCTGAGTCACAGATGTACCATTTATAGAATAGGGTAAGTCACTGGGACACCCATTATATATGAGACCCAGGCCCTGGGACATGTATAACAGAGGAGGGCAAGTCACTGGGACATATAACACAGAGGAGAGTCAGTCACTGGGGCTACAATCACAAAGGAGAGCAATTCACTGTGGTACCCAGTTTCTAGGAGGGCCAGTCACTAGAGCTACAATCTTGAAGAAGACCCAGTCAATTGGAAAACACCATATTCCTGTGACACCCTTAACAGAAGAAAGTCAGTCACTGGGTCACCCATTAGGGAAGAGTCCCAGAAACTGGGCACACATTTCAGAGGAGAACTAGTAACTGGAGTGCAATTTTAGAGAAGATGTCACTACTAGAACACCCATCACAGAAGAGGGCTAGTCACAGGGGCACCCATCACAAAGGATGGCCTGTCATTGGGGCAGCAATGGCAGAGAAGGCACAGTCACCGTGGATCCCAAACTGGAGTTGGTTCAATCGAGATATTCATCACAAAGGCAATACACTGGGGCACCAATCATATATAAAAACTATTCCTTTGGGCATCAATCACAAAGAGGAACAGTCACTGCAAGATACTTTTTGTAGTAGGCTCAGGCACTGAGACACACTTCATAAGGGAGGGCCATTCAAAAGGGCATCCATTATGAAGGAGGTCGATTAAGTTGGACACTCATCAAACAGAAGTACTAATAATTGGAGCAACCATTATAGAGGAGGCCCAATAACTGAAGCACCAATTAAAGGCCCAGTCACTGGGGCACCCATTACTGAGGTGGACTATTCATTAGGCCCCCTCTTATATGATGGCTTGTCACTTGGCCACCATAAGAGAGAAAGCACAGTCACTACAGTACACGTTATAAAGAAAGCGCAAGACTGGAACACCAATTACAAAGGAGAGCAAGTCACTAGATCACCCATTATGAAGGAGGCCCAGAAGTGGGACACCCAACACAGAGGAGGGCTACTCACTTGGGCAACCATTATGGAGGAGAGTCAGTTACTGGGGCATCAATAACAGAGGGGGCCCAGTCACGGGGACACCCATAATAGAAGAGGGCCTTTCACAGGTGCAGCCATTATAGAAGATGCCTAGTTACTGGAACTTTAATCACAGAGTAGGGCTTGTCACTAGGACACCCATCACTGAGAAGAGCCAGTCACTAAGACATCCATTATAAAAGTGGGCCTTTTCACTGGGGAACTTATTATGGAGGAGGATCAGGAGGTGGAACACCTATCACAGAAGAGGAGTAGTCACTGGGGAGCCCATATGAAGGAGGGTCAGGCACTGGGGCAATAATAAGAGAAGAGGCCCATTCTCTGGGGCATCCATTATGGACGAGGGCCAGATACTGGAACACCAATCACAAAGGAATAACAGTCACTGAGGCACCATCAAGGAGAATGGTGGGTTACTGAGGCACTAATTTGGAGGAGGACCAGTCACTGGGACAGCCATCACAGATGAGAGACAGTCATTGTGGAACCTATCACATAGAGGTTCATTCATTTAGGCATCTATCAAAAGCAGTTACTGGGGCACCCATCATAAAGCAGGGTAAGTCAACGTGACACACATCTCAGAGAATGACCAGTCACTGAGGAGGACTAAATACTGAGACATCCACCATAGATGAGGACTAAACCCTGGAGCATCAATCAAGCAGGATGACCAATCACTGAGGCAACCATCACAGAGGAAGTCTAATCATTATTGCAGCCATCAGAGA
>NW_007167031.1:0-668 GCF_000164805.1 Carlito syrichta
ATGGAAGAGAGCCAGTAACTGGGATGAACTTCATATAGAAGGGCTAGTCACTTGGGCAACCATTATACAGGAGGGCCACTCACTTTTGTACCAACAACAGAGGAGGCACAATTACTTTGCACCAATAATGGAGGAGGGCCAATCACTGGGGTATACAACAGAAATAAGACTCAGTCACTGGAGCAACCATGAGAGGAGAGCTAGTTACTTAGACACCCACCACAGAAAAAATAAAGTCACGGAATCACTCAACACAGAGTATGTCTAGTCACTAGGACGTTTATTATGGATGAGGGCTAGTTACTGAGGCATTGATCACAATGAGGGCCTGTCACTGGGACACACATCACAGAGGAGCTCCAGTCAATGGGGCACCCATCATATATAATTACGTGTCCTGATCCACATATTATAGAGAAGGGTCTGTCACTGAGACTTCCATATCAGAGGAGAGACAGTCACTGGAAAAGCCATGATAAAGAAGAAACAGTCCCTGGGGCACCCATCACAGAAGATGGCAAGTCATTGGGGCACCCATCACAATGGAGACCAGTCACTGGGAAATCCTTAATAGTGGAGTCCCAGTCACTGGAGCACCCATCACAAAAGAGGTCATTCACTGGGGGTAGCCTTCACAGATGAGGTTCAGTAACTGGGATAATGATTAC
>NW_007167032.1:0-350 GCF_000164805.1 Carlito syrichta
AATGGTGACTTTAGGATTGAATGTTCTGCCCCAGTGTCTACTAAGAAATGAACTGGGGACTCCCAATAACTGCAGTTACCATAGGTTCGTGAGGCCCAAGGCAAAAGAGTCTTGGCCCCTTCAGACTGAATCATTTTCTGCCTCTCTGGCTGAAGGCATGACCGGAATAGGCTTAGGGTCTGGGTGTTCGTTTTTTTGTGTGAAGGAGGATGATAGGGAAAATCTTTGACCCAATGCCCAACTTCCTTGCAATAAGCACAGGTTTTTTTTTTTTTGCTAACAATGTGTTCAGCTTTTTTACCCTTTTGGCCTTTTTGGTTATCAGACTTTTGGCATGGAGGCTTGGAACC
>NW_007167033.1:0-918 GCF_000164805.1 Carlito syrichta
GCTACCTAGTTAGTCACCTGGCTTAAATAGTTAGCTAACTAGATAGCTACCTAGCTAACACACTGGCTTAACTAGTAAGCTGCCTTGCTAGCTAGCTGACTTAACCAGCTAGATAAATAGTTAGCTTAATCATTATCTAACGTGTTAGTTAGGGGACTTAATCATCTGACTTATCTCGTTAGCTAATGAAGTGGCTAGCTGACTCATCCAGCTGACTTAACTCGTTAACTAACAAGCTAGCTATCTAGCTAACTAGCTGACCATCCAGCTGACTTAACTCGTTAGCCAGCTAGCTAGTTGATTAACCAGCTGACTTAAACCATTAGTTTACTAACTAACTACCTGATGCAACCTGCTGACTTAAACCTTTAGCTAACTAGCTAGCTAGCTGTCTTAACCAGCTGACTAAATTAGAAGCTGACTTATCTAGATGACTTAGCTAGCTCTCTTAACTACGTAACTAGCTGACTTAACTGACTGACTTAACTAGTTAGCTAGCTGACTTAACTATGTGAATTAGTTAGCTAACTATTTTTTGAGCTGAATAACGAGCTGACTTAATTAATTAACCAACTATTTAGGTAGCAGACTTAAGTAGCTGACTTAAATAATTAGGTAACCAGTGAGCTATGAGACTTAGCTAGCTTACTTAACTAGCTAGCTAGATAGCTAGCTCACTTATCTAGCTGACTTAACTAGTTGGCTAACGAGATAGCTAGCTGAATTAGCGAGTTGGTTAATGAGTTAGCTAACTGTTTTAACTAGTTTTAAACTAGTTAACTAGCTGACTTAACTAGTTGGTTAACTGAGTTAGCTAGATGACTTAAACTGTTGGCTGACGATTCGACCGACTAGCTAGCTGGTTTAACACGTTGGTTGACTACCCGACCAACTTGCTAGCTGGCTTTAACAAGTTGG
>NW_007167034.1:0-823 GCF_000164805.1 Carlito syrichta
CACCTGACTAGCTGGCTGACTTAACTAGGTACCTGAATAGTTAGCTGAGTTGCTAGCTCACTTAACTAGCAATCTGGCTATCTAGCTGACTTGACTAGTTGAATAGCTATTTGGCTAGCTAGCTGGGTAGCCAGTTGACTTAACTAGCTAGCTGCCTGTTTGGCTACATGGCTAGCCACTTGTTTTAACTACCTAGCTACCTGGCTTGCAAGCTGGATAGGCAACAGGCTTAACTGGCCAGACACTCCACTGATCAGTCAACAAGGCATCCGGCTTAACTAGTTGCCCACCTACCTGACCAGAATGCTAACAAGGTGGCTTAACTTGCCAGTCAACTAGCTAGCCAGCCATCTAACCAGCTGACTTAACTAGCTTACTTAACTAGATAGGCATCTGGCTAGCCAACTGGCTTTACTAGCTAGCCACTTAACTAGCCAACTGTGTAGGCAACTCACTTAACTCACTGACTTAATCAACTAGCCAGCCAGCTAGCCAGCTGACTTAATTAGCTATCTACCTACCTAGTGAGGTGAATATCGAGCTGATTAACTAGCTGACTTAACCAGCTATTCAGCTGGCTAGCCAGCTGACTTTACTAGCGAGCGACCTAGCTAGCCAGTTGACTAGCCACTTGAATTAACTAGCTGACTTAACCAGCTATCCAGCTGGCTAGCCAACTGACTCAACATGCTGAAATAACTAGTTAGGCAGCTGCCTAGCCAGCTGACTTAACTAGCTGATACCTCTAGCTAACCAGGTGGCTAGCCAGCTGACTTAACTAGATATCTACTTACGTATCCCACTGGCTATGAAGCTAACAAGT
>NW_007167035.1:0-1158 GCF_000164805.1 Carlito syrichta
CTGCATAGCTGGCTGGCTAGCTAGTTAAGTCCACAAGTTAAGTGAGCTGATTAGGCATCACGCTAGCTAGGTACCTGGCAAGTTAGGCCATCTGGCTAGCCGGATGTCTATCTAGTTAAGTCAGCTAGTTAAGTCAGCTGCTAAGCCAGCTGGTTAGCTAGGTGCCTGGCAAGTTATGCCGGCTGGTTGGCAGGCTGGTCAGGTATGTGGCCTGCTAGTTAAACCAGCTGGCAAGCCAGTTGGACAACAGGGAGGCTGGCTAGTTAAGCCAGCTTGTAATCCGATTGTCCAGACATCTGGTGGGTTATAAAAGCCAGCTGGCTAGCCAACTATCCAGCCAAGTAACTAGTTAGTTAAGCTAGCCAGCCAGCCAACTATCTAGTCAGCTAGTTATGTCTGGCTAGCTAGGTAGCTAGACAATTAAGTCTGCTGGCAAGCCAGCTGGCTAGCTAGTTAATTCAGCTAATTAAGTCAGCTGACAAGCCAGCATGCTATCTAGGTAGTTAGCTAGTTTTGTCAGCTGTCTAGCCACCTGGCTAGATACTTAAGTGACCAAGTTAAGTCAGATGACTATCCCGCTGGCTACCTAGGTAGCTTGCTATTTAAGTCAGCTGGCTAGACAGCAGGCTAGCTAGATAAGACACCTAGAAATTCAGCTAGATAGCCAGCTAGTTAGCTATGTAGCAAGCTAGTTAGTTCAACTGGCTAGAAATCAGACCATCTAGTTAAGTCAGCTAGTTAAATCAGTAGGTAAACTGACTGGCTAGCTAGGTGGCTGGCAAGTTAAGCTGGCTGGTTAGCAGTCTGGTCAGGTAGGTGGCCAGCTAGTTAAGCTGCCTGGCCTGCCACTTGACTAGCAGGGTGGCTGGCTAGTTAAGCCTGCTGTCTATCTCAATGTCTAGCCAGCTGGCTGGCTATTTAAAGTGGCTGACAAGCCAGCTGGCCAGGCCACTAGCAAGCTAGATGGCTGCCTAGGCAGCCAGCCAGGCAGGTAACTAACTATTTAAGCCAACTGTCTAACCGTCTAGCCAACAAGGTAGCTAGCTAGTTACGTCAGCTGGCAAGCCAGCCAGCCGACTAGCTAGTCAGCTAGTAGTTGAATCAGCTAGCAATTTAGCTAAATATTCAGATAGCTTAAGTCAGCTAACTACTTAGGTT
>NW_007167036.1:0-333 GCF_000164805.1 Carlito syrichta
AGTCAGCAGGTTGATTCAAGTAGTTAGCTAGTTAACTAACAGGTTAAGTCAGCTGGTTGAGTCAGCAGGCTAACTAGTTAACAAACGTGTGGAGTCAGCTATTTGAGAAGGCTAGCTAGCCAGTTAGGTAACAAGTTAAGTCAGCTGGATTAGTCAGCTACCTAGCTTGTTAGCTAACGAGTTAAGTCAGTTAGTTGAGTCAGCTAGCTAGCTCATTAGCTACCGAGTTAAGTCAGATGATTAAGTCAGCTAGCTATAATGTTAGATAACGATTAAGCTAACTATGTAGCCATCTGGTTAAATCAGCTAGCTAGCTAGGCAGCTAACTATTTA